>NC_141144.1:12936260-13108760 GCF_053477565.2 Lygodium microphyllum | reverse complement strand
GAAATGTGCTACAATAAATCAAGTCCTCGCAAAACAAAAGTGACCTTTGCTTCAATGACAAAGCAACATCACAAGGTTGGTGTGGGTGCACTTCGAGATGCTTAGTTGGGTTCAAGTAATGGAACTAACAATTTGGTTCGATTTTCCACATGCGGGTAGCCTCAATAAGTGGTGTCCTAATTGGGTTCAAACCATAAACATTGAGACACAACACTTATTACACTGACTAAACACACACAATTGGAGCCCTAAAGACCTTTATGGTGTAAGAAGAATTGGAGTTGTCATTGTGTCTATATTGTTAGACCCCCAACCACAATGTTTGGATAAGCCATAGCTACAAACTTAGCACCCATAGCCTGCATATTTCTACCTAGACAAACTCTTAGAAAACCATGTGCAACCCTTGCCATCGAATGAACATACACAATTTTTTGTTTGCTATCAAGCTTATTCTTTATTGCAAGCTAATTTTAGCTAGGGAGTTTGAGTAATCTTGATGATTTCACTCATCAAATTGGCAGCATTTTTTCTAAATGCAAAAGGCACTAGGGGAGGCCCAATGTTCACAAATGATATTTTTTAAAGCAAATAACTTAAAATTTTCAAACAATTTTTGCATTAAATTATATGCATTTACTGTTTTTAGAACCAAATATTTTGTAAATTTTAAATGTTTAAAATCTTGAAAGCTTTGTTGAAGGATCTACAATTTAGCTTCACATTAAACCTCTGTTTTTAAGGATGGCAAGGTTGGCCAGGAGAGGAAAGAATATTCTGATGAGATCTCAGAAACCTCAGCATGAAAATCCCATCTGCTTTGAGGGTGCCAGGAGAAAGAAGTGCAGGCCATTATACTCATAAAGTCATCCTTTTCTCCATGCAGAAAACTGCTGCTAAAAGTTAATTTCTAACTTTTGAAAAATAGCAGTTTGTGGTTGTATGGTCCTTCAGTTTGCATCTGATTACAGTATAAGTAGTTCTAGATGTTTCACTCATACCTGAGCAATTCCAATGATCTGAGGAACAAGTAATCCAAGTCTCGAGACATCAATGCTCTTCACATTAACAGCTGAAAAGTCCACTTGCTCTATACTTTTCAAAGTGTTCCTTGTGAGATGACACCCATCAGCAAGGAACTGCTGTATCGGGTCCAAAACATTCTGCAAAAGACGGATGATGCTACCCTCTGCAAAGGGCACAATCAGAAAGAAAATCTTGGACAGATTACAGATTCCCTGCAGAATTCCAAATCTAGAAATCTTACCCGGGGCAGCAACGTGCTCTATAAATAAGAATGAACCACCTGGTTTGAGCACTCTTTTAATTTCTGCAAAACAACTCAGGGTAATCAAAATGCATACATGTTTCAGTATTACAAAGATGCATAGTTTATAAATTTTGAATTCATAGATAACCGTGCCTATGTAATACTACTGATAAACACACTCTAAGAAGAATTTTTGAGAATGTGAACGCACACTGTATACACGGATGAGAATCACCACCTTCATCATGCATATTCTGGTTTATGTACGGCGGTCCTATTGATACCCCAAGCCTTCATGCTACAGCACCCCTCCTTCCTTTTTGGTCATTGCTTAACCAGCCTTAATAAACTCAACAAGCTTTCCACCTAGCTCACAAAATCTAGTTCATGTTGAGAGTATCACCAGACTTAATAAGCTAGACATCATCGCTATCTGGCTAAAAGAATATAGTTAATGATCCAAAATATTAACCACCCTAAAAGGTTGGACAAGCTTGCCACCTGACTAACACCCTTCATCACTATATATAGAGAGTAGATCAAATTGGTGATACTCAGAAAGTCGTTTAGGAGACAATATGAATTAAAATGCAATATTTCACATTGCACTTTAAAACGTGAATCTTTTACTTAGTGGAAAACAGGAACTTAATACCTTTCAGAGTAGCTTCCACATCTTTGACAGAACACAAGACCAGTGTACAAACAACTGCATCAACGCTTGAGGCTTTTACAGGTAATGCTTCCCCAACCTGCTACAAATGAGGGTTTCCACCACTATTAACAAAATCTCCATGAACTAAAAGGGCCAAAATAAAATCAATGTTTTCACCCAAAATAATGATTTGGGTGATCAAAGCTTTATCGCCACCTTCAAAGACAATGAGACATTAAAGTTACTACTCATGTCTACTCCTGCAAAGTTCCCAAACTAGAACTCGAAAAATTACTTTGAGTAATTTGTCAGAAAACTCGCTGTTTCATGCCGTGTCACCTGTGATGTAGTTGTGCAATAAAGATCATCGGGCTTACAGCAGGCATGACATACAATCTTATTTATTTGCAAGATTTCGACAATCACATTAATCAAATGCAAAAATGTAGGCAGTTGAAGATTGTTTATTTATTTTTAACTGTAAGTTCTGATGTCCAGCATGTCTGCTTGGTATGGGTGTTTTGGGACAAAGTGGTTAGTCTTGTGTTTTGCTGGTATTGAATGCCCGGTGTATTTTCTGCACTCAGTCTAACAGTGCAAGCACGTGCTTTAGCAGCTAGTTTCTATATTCAGTTTCAATCGTCAGGGAACTAAAACTTGAGGTCATAATGAACAAGTATTACAATGTTGAAAGTAACCAAGAAGGACATGCAAAATAGAAATCCATGAAGATCCAAAAGATCAAGTTTTACTCGTACATATCCAGCATGTTGATATCACCTAACTGTCCTACCTTGAAGGATTATCTGTGAGACACCTGACACAATCTCCAGCAGGTCCACTCTCCACATGCCATCTCTCTTAGTAGCCCATCTCTATAAAGTGCCCTGAAAGCTTGCTTAATTTTCTCTTGGCCTCAGGGGTAGTAAGGTTGCCCTAATTGCATCATCCAGCCTAATATTTTGTAGCCTGAAGGAATCTCCCCTTTTGCAATCCTTGCATTGATTTTATTTTTTTGTAAAGATATATGCACACACTCTTGCACAAATAGATGTCTTTATGTGGTACATGAAAACACATTGCAGATATAGAAAAGCATGTGTATGTACTGTATCTTTTTCACCATATTATGTGCGAGCAATGAATATGTGCAGCATTTCTGTATGGCAGAGAGAGCCAGTGCACTTCCCTTGGCTCTTCCGAGATCACATAGACAAATCAAACGATAAAACCTACCCCTTGAAGAAATTTGAAGTTGGAAGGTTGTATACCAGCAACATATGCTGCAGCTGTAGCATACTTTTCCATATGGGAGTTTGGATCTACTCCAATTATGCTAATATCAGGCCTATCAGCATAGTATTTGATGTTTGGACCTGTCCCAATCCCCAACTCCAATATTGTTTGAGCTTTCCTTTCCAACTTTTCAAATAGCTGAGCTTTGTATCCTGCCATCTTGCCAAGACACATGAAGTTTAATCATTACAAACAAACAGAAAAGAAGATTCAACCATAGCATCCCTCAAGATAACTCAAACAGAGTAACTTCCAAGAGCAGAAAAACTCACCTGAGTCTCATACGATTTCATCCCAACATCCATCTGATAAGCAAAAAACTCCTCATACCAATCAGGGTGCTTAGGACGAACCGTTTCTACCACTCTCTGGTCAAATGACTAAAAATTCTTAGATACTTGGAAGTTGGAACTTTCTCAAAATGCTCGAACTTATGAAAGTACCAAACAGATATAGAATACACCTATTTACAAACACTAACATCTGATTCACCTGTGGTCGTATAATGGCTGTAAACAGCAGAAAAAGGACCTGATAACTCAGTAGTTATGATTTCAGTCTTGTACCTTTAAAATAGACCCTGGAGAATTAAAAAAGTCTATGTTATCCCATTCCAGTAGCCCAAACTCCTTACAGCTGGTCACTATGATAATGTTGACTGTAGAGCCATTATCCAGAAGCACATTATTTATGACATGGCCTTCAGAACGAACAAAATTACCGGAATAGTCAACTCGGATAACGAGCCTGGGGAACTGGAGACTCAGTAGTATTTTGGACCACATCTACTAAAACTGTTGCTGTTGCCACCGCAACTGCTGCCACTGTTGGCGAAGATACCAAAGATTGTAACAGCTACAGTAAACGATCACAGAATGTGGGCACCAGATCATCACCAATGGCTCCTCACATAATGCACCCTTGTCAAATCATCTCGACTACCTTGTAGCAGCAACAACTTAGTCAACCATGATTCCAGGGAGAAAGATGGACGGCACAACTACTCCTCCTTGGAGACCTTGATTGTGCACGCCACAACTGTGCATGACCTCAAAGATTCAAAGTTCCAGATATGTAATTTCTATTCATGCAAAAAGTGGTTGTATTCACGAAGGTAAATGCCCAATTTCTCAAGCAATAAAACCATGTTTTGCCCACACTTCTTTTGGCCACCCCATCAAGGTTTTACCTAACAATGGCTTTACTTGTCTTATCATACTTTCTTAAGTGGTAAATTGCGCAATGCTCTGTGTGGAGATATGCTATGGTCTACAAAAAAAAACACTAAGTGTATGACCACAACTAAAACACAGTGAACACAAACACTAATGCAAAAATGCAAAACGCAATTGTCACAACTCTATAGAAACAGAATTTGTATCCTTTTTCATTAATTTGTCTATATAATGATTTATTAAATTTGTTTCCTTTGCACTAATTAGATATAAAGAAAAGTGCATTGGAGCTGGCCACTGATGAGTGGTCACAAGTTATGATGAGTGGTCACAAGTTATGATGGACCCACGCGGTGGGTTAGAGAAAAGATAGTTCACACTTCCACCTATATGGCCCGATTGGGCACCTGTGACCAAAACTCACGCATGTAAGGATTAGACTCGCACACAGAAAGGATTGATGCCTTGAAGTGTGGGCTAGATCCGCCTGAACAGACAGTTACAATCAACAAGATGGCATGATCATGAAATGCTTGTACAATGTGCATGTGTGGGCTGAAAGCTTGAAATGCACATTTCTTTGCATAGAAAAGTCACATGAAGATTCTGATACCGTTTTTGCGATGTACACAGAAAAAGCTTTCATATGATACCCATATTGGGGGGTCCCTAAATTTTAGGAGTTCCCTAAATTTTAGGAGCCTCGAATTAGCCTAAAAATGCTAGTCCTAAAAAATAGGGATGTCATTCTAAAAATAGTAAATTCTGTACTCTGACTCTGCTTACTAAATTTGGTTGTTTCTATTCTTGACAGTATTCAGCCCAAAAAGGAAGGCCATAGAGAAGAGACAAGTGTCAAGACACTTATCGCACAAGTTTCCAAGTGTCCCACCACTAGTTACATCTCATGACATGTGGCTGGACACTTGTCTTGTGCTACTCCACTTTCCCCTTTTGTACTAGCTCTTCCCTCTCCTATAAATAAGAGCTCGTTTTTCTTCATTCAGCATCATTTTTCTTTGCTGTAAACTCATGTACAGCACCCACAGATAGCCAAAAACTGGCCCCATCCATCCCCATCATCATACCCCACTTCTCCATTATCAAATTCCTCCATATTCCCTCTTCTATCACTGCTGTTTTACAGGACAGCAAGCCTGTAAATTCATTACAACACCTTCTCGAGCTCTTTCTTCCATTTTAGCAACAAGAAACAAGCCCTATCCATGTACTGCTGATCAACGATGGAGCAAGGCTGATTTCCCCTCTTTCTTCTCTCATACTGTAAAGAAATCAGTTCTTATCATTGCATAATAGATAATGCATGTGTGTTTGTACATCTTTGCATGATCTTGTGAGAGTAAGAATTACTTCTCCTCACTCTCAGGTTGATTGTAACTGAGCTCTTCCCTAAGTGACTTGGGTTGAGCAAAAATACATTCCTTCGGGGGAGGGGAGGTTGCCCATCTTCAACCCTCAATCTTGTCTCCATTACTTTTACATTTTCATGGCTGTAATTTTGTGAGTAATTTTCATTTTCAGCTTTAAGTGTTCATTCTCTTTTATATTAAATCTCGAAAACAAGCGAATATCATAATTGTTAAGCATACTACGTTGTTCGGGGCGTTTACAGCAATAATGAAAATGATTAAATGAATGAAAAGTGCTGAACAACGAATGAATATGTACACTACTCTCAAGTGCAGAGCTATCCAACAACTGATGACTCTCATGGGAGCGGGCTGAGGGAGGTGTTAGATTGTGTCGTCTATTGGAGACAGATCCAAAGTCCAAAAACCACCAAACAGGGCTGTAGGATGAAGACAATGATGCAAGTGGCAAAAACACAGCCTGTAGGAGATATGTCAAAGTAGGATGATCCACGAAGAGCAAGGCAACAACAGTGGAACTTGATCTTGAGCAATATGCAGCTGTCCTCCAAATGCAGATCAGAAGGGTGGCAGCTAGAGAACACAAAAACAGATGCTGAAGATGTTATAAGGCAATCTGACTAATGCAGAAAGTGGCCAGCAATCAAGCATCAGCTGGAACAGCAAAACCCTAGGCTGAAACTTATTGTGAAGCAATAGAAGACAATGACGTCAACAAGCTGGGGCAAAAACACAACCTATAGGAGCCTCCAAAATGGCAGGTGACAAAGCGAAGGATGACTACAGCAGCAATTGAAGTATCCCAATAATTTCTACTGTAAACAATAGTTTTGATAGAGATTAGTCATCCCCTAGACTAGCATTTCTCAAGTTACCATTGGTGTCAGTGGGCATTTTCAGGACGCATAGTGTACGGGCAGTTCCATCAAGCAGGCCATGATGCCACATGGCAGCAAGAGGATCGGTCGCTGATTACTTTCTTCATTTCTCATATAGTCGGAAGCTTTTTGATCAAGTTGGCCAGTTTTCTGGCTGCTTGAATTATTTTACTATATTATTTCCTCCTATTTAGGCCTACTTGACAGCCTGCCCTCCTTGCTTGCTTTTTCAGGTGTTGGTGGAAGAGAGACAGCTCGAGGAGATACATCAACAGCCCTTGTATATCTGCCCTCTTCAGTTCAGCATTCATTGACTGCAGATTTCTATGTTCTTTTGTCTCTTTTCTCTCTTCCTTTCTCTCGTGTTCATTGTCTTTTAGTCTTGTCCATATGCTTCCGCATTCGCTGAACTCTAACATGGTATCAAAGCAATGTAGAAGGGTTGATTGATCGTGGTCGAAAAGATTCTTCGCAACAAAAGTTTTAGTTTTCAGCCTTTGGAGGCAACGATGAACAAATAGTATGCAGAGGAGCGAAGTTGCTGTTTTTTTTAGGTCCTTGCTGTTCGTGAAGGAGGAAAGGTTGCATTTTCAACCTTTTGCTGCTGCAGATTTTAAGTTTTCATTGCCTCAATCGGGTGAACTCTTTGAGGACAAGAGGAGAAAGCCCTATCAAGCACTAGTATCGTGCACCAAGTCAGAGGGGACTGCCCTTGTTTTTGTACAGGTCATTCTATTTGCAATGTCAACCAAAATTGACACGAACTTCCACACTATTATGGACCGTAAGGTTCTCGTGTTGCCAATTCTTCCTTTACGACAAAAGCTTGATGTGGAGAATTACCGTATTTGGCGCGTAATGATGCTTGCCAACTTGGAGTCTTATGATTTGGCAGAGCTCGTGATTGAGGCTATATACTATCCTACAGCTTGTGATGCCTCCAAGCTCTCTTTAGATGAGAAAGCTAAGTTGATGAAGGTACACACACATTGGGACAAATTGAATGCCCATATCCATTCTTTCCTCTTTCTCTCCTACACTCCAGCCATCATTGCTCACATCGAGCACTTGACCGTGGCTCAAGACATATGGCTGTGAAGCTCGATCAAATGTACAATCAGACGACCGTGATGAAGCAAGTGTCTCTAGACGTTCAAATGAGGACTTTGAGTCCTAACAAGTCTTCTTCTATATTGGAGCATGAAACCAGCTTTCATTCTATGGATGGATGGTAATTCGCTAATTATAACTTAGTTACAAGCAACATTTATTACAAAACTAAGAAATGAAAATAACTTACAATCTTGGACAATGGACACCTTGTTGGCCCAAAAACTGGCGCCCCTTTCAGTATTTCTTTAACTTAATTAAAAAAGAAGTTGATGTACAATGGGATTCTCCCAATCCCATTCGGTATTCCAACTCCCCTTGCTGTCCAAAATGACCAGCAAGTCTTCAATCTGATTTGCCCCTTGATTCAAGCAGTCAATTGGCCTTCACTCACTTTGATGGAAATGGAAAATTCCCCAAATTCATCGATTTGCTAGTCCCTCCACTTGAATTTGACTAAAAATAGCTTTGGTCCTGTAGAATCCAAGTCTTGGAGCTTCCAATTTCTAACATGCTTCCTGAGGCCATTGCTAAACCCTAATTTCTACTGCAGGTTAAGGTTTACAGTAGAGAAATCTGAAATTTCTCAATCTATGGTGATCTTAATGCTGTAATCTTCAAAGCAAGGCTGTAGAAAGGCTGGGAGATGAGAGAGAATGCTGGGGAGGGAAAAAAATCAGACTTTCTTCGCAAAGAACTGAAGAAAATTAGTCGTTTACTGCTAATGCTATTAAATGCGGAACTCTTTTCTGCCGGTGGCCCCACTTTGCTATAGGGAAAATGAGCACGAGAGCGTTCTCCTCGACTCTCCACCCAGCCACGTCTAGGAAGTTGCTGGCTAGAACCCCCAAGTCGTGACTCTCGCGCCAACCGTCCCCTTCAAGTGAGTTATACTATTTTTAAAACTCACTCACTTCCTAGACTCCCCTTGACCCCGTTCGGGTGCCCAAGGCCCCCAGACGGTCATCTCTCGCACTTCTTTCCCAACAAGTTACACCATAAATGTAACATTTCCTCCCCCTTAAGAATCGGGTTCATCCTCGAAAACGATATTTGGAAGGTCCAACTGTAAATTGGGAAACATTTTCCCTAAGGTACTTACTCGCTCCCATGTTGAGCTTTCTTTTGAACAATCTTTCCATTTCACCAGATATTCTTGATAAATAGTATTCCTCGTTCGTCTGTTACGAACACTTAAAATTCATTCTGGTTCATGTGGAATAGATTGGTCACCTATTAGCTCCTCAATGTTATCATTTAAGATTAGATTATCCATATCACCCAGCTTCTTTCTTAGCTTACTTACATGAAAAACTAGATGTGTTTTACTATAGCAAGTAGTTGGAGCTTGTAAGCCTGTTTTCCCACCCTCTTAAGTATTGTGAAAGGACCACAATACCTGGGTG
The DNA here is from genome assembly GCF_053477565.2 of Lygodium microphyllum. Taxonomy (NCBI): domain Eukaryota; kingdom Viridiplantae; phylum Streptophyta; class Polypodiopsida; order Schizaeales; family Lygodiaceae; genus Lygodium; species Lygodium microphyllum. The sequence continues at coordinate 13,099,579 of NC_141144.1, read as the reverse complement.
AAAGCTTTGGACATCGTCCCGTTTTCATGGTTTTAGTTTGTTCAGGCACCTTAAGATAGACCAATTCTCCTTCCTCAAAGGAGATGTCTCTTCGATGAGGATCTGCATAAGCTCTAGCTTGATTTTGAGCTTTCTTAATATTTTCTTGAGCAAATTTTAACATACTATTCATATCCTCCAAGAAATCCTTTGTTGCTTGAACCTTTTCCTTGTGCAGTCCTACTACATGAGGAGCTATGGGCTGAAACCCATACATTAGCATAAATGGACTATATCCAGTGGAAGAGTGTTCGGCACTACTATATGCAAACTCTACTATCGGTAAATACTCTTCCCAATTAGTTTGCCTTTTACTTACATATGCTCTCAACATATCTTCAAGGATTTGGTTAACCCTTTCTGTTTGCCCATCTGTTTGTGGGTGCTCCGCCGTGCTCATGCTAAGTTTAGTATCCAATTTCCTAAATACAGCACGCCAAAATTGACTATCAAATTTTCTATCCCGATCAGAAACTATATTTGCCGGAAGGCCATACAATCGGTATATGTTCTCTATGAACAATCTAGCCAATTCTGGTGTTTTAACATCAACTGAAGTTGCAATAAACCTAACCATTTTGGTTAACCTATCCACAATCACCCACACAGAGTCGTGCCCCCTTCGTGTTCTGGGTAACGCGACAATAAAGTCCATGGAGATACTCTCCCATTTTCCCAAAGAAATCTCTAATGGGTGGGAAAGTCCTCCCATTTTCAATCTTTCAACTTTATTAGCCTGGCATTTATTACATTTAACCACATAGTCAAGGACGTCCTTATTCATTCCAAGCCAATAGAACTGCCTTTTAATAAGACTATAAGTCTTATTAACTCCTGGATGTCTCGCACTAGGGGTATCATGACACTCAAAGAGTATCTGATGTCTTATTTCTTCATCTTTCGGGACACATACCCTACCCTTGTAGAGTAAATAATCATTATCAATGGTAAAATTCTTCCACTTGAATCCCATTTAAGCAACCCCTGATGCTCCATTTCCTTGTTGAACATCCTCAGATGTTCCTTCCTCAGTGGAGGCTCTTCCATTTGGATCCCCATTTTCTATTGCTTCCCATATGTTGGAATATGCTAGATCAACTTGGCATTTCTCTTTTAAGGACTCAAGCAAATCGGAAGTGAACTGAGTAAAACTCAATTCGTTTATGATGGGCATTCTGCTGTGTGCATCAGCTACTATATTATACTTTCCTTTTCTATATCTTATCTCATAGTCGAACTCTTGGAGGAGTTCGGCCCATCTTGCTTTACACCAGATCCGGTTGGTCATTAAGCCACTTAATGCTTTCATGATCTAACAGGATCAAAAGGTTGGCACCATACAGATAGTGCATCCATTTCTTCATTGCATGTACTATTGCATACAGCTCCCTCTCATAGACGGAATAATTCCGTTTTGCATGGTCTAATTTCTTGCTTTCAAAAGCAACCGGTCGACCCTCTTGTAATAAGAGCGCGCCTACTGCCCTATCACTGGCATCAGCTTCGACCACGAATGGTTTATTGGGATCCACAATTAATAGTACTGGAGCTGTAGCAATAGCTACCTTAAGTTTTTTAAAACTTTCGTTTTGGTATGTTCCCCAATAAAAGCTCTTCCTTTTCCCTTTAAGTTGATCCGTCATTGGAACAGCTATCTTGGCATAATCTCGAATGAATCTACAATAAAATCCAAATAAACCTAGAAAGATCTGTAGCTCTTCCAGGTTCCTTGGAGATGGCCATTCAATAATTGCCCTTACTTTTTCTGGCTCCATCTTGATTCCCTCTTTCGAGATAATATGCCTCAAATATTTGACCTCTTGTGCGAAGAATTCACATTTAGTTTTCTTCACATAAAGGGAATGGGTTCTTAACAATTGGAATACTAACCGTAAATGTTCCAAATGTTCTTCTCTTGATTTACTAAAGATCAACATATCATCCAAGAAGACTACTACAAAGTGTCCTAGATAGGGCCGTAACACACTATTCATCAACTTCATAAAAGTAGCTAGTGCATTAGTGAGGCCAAAAGGCATCACCAAAAAATCATAATGCCCATATCTAGTACAAAATGCCGTCTTAGGAACATCCTGGGCCTTAATTCTTACTTGGTGATAGCCTGATCTTAAGTCAATCTTTGTGAAGAATTTTGCCCCTTATAATTGATCAAAAAGATCTTCCATTCTGGGCATTGGAAACTTATTCTTTACCGTTATCTTATTAAGTGCTCTATAATCAACACAAAGTCGCATAGAACCATCTTTTTTTTTTACCAATAAAATTGGCGAAGCCCAAGGTGAATTGCTGGGTTGTATAAACCCTTTATAAGGTAATCCTTAATTTGTCTTTCGACTTCTTGGTGTTGTGTTTCACTTAGCTTATAAGGTGGTTTAGAAACAGGGTGTGTATCCTTATCTATGTCAATTGGGTGATTTACATCACCCCTATCTGGTGGAAGGCCACTTGGTAAATCAGATGGAAACACATCTTTAAATTCATCTAACAAACCACTTAATTCATTATTTACATTCAACTCACAAGCATAAGAAAATTGTTACTTTATATTACAAAAAGTAAAAGTGTCCTGTACAAGGAGGGACCATAACATATATACCTCACAAGCTTCCTTCTTTATCAGCTTCTGAACTTCAAGGGAACACATCAAAGGGTTATCTGATACTTCATGTTCACCTTGAATCACAAAAATCTTACCATCCCTTTCAAATTCCAGTGTATTATGATGATAACTACACTTTAAGGCCATAGCCACTCCCTCCCTAAAGCAATATCAGCTCTTTCCATATTCATAATTTGGAAATCAAGCTTATCTTTATATCCTTGGATCTCGATTTCCAAATTGGATACCATTGTATCCCATATTTTATTATCCTGACCTTGCATCATACGAACAACATATTGATGCTCACTCTGTTGTTGGGGAAGTTTCAACTTTTTGACAAGTGCATAATTTATGAAGTTGTGGGTGGCAGAGTCATCAATCATGACTCTAACCCATAGTTACCTGGAACGGGGAACGGGAACGGGAACGGGACCCTCTGGAACGGGGGGAACGTCCAAGGTCGGGGAACGGGAACGGGAACGGGAACGGGGGGAACGGCACAAGTCTTAAGTGCCCCAAATATGCCCTGCATGACCCAAACTGCCCCAAAGAATGTCCCTCTAATTGCCCCAATACCCATCAATGCATGAAATTGACCCAAATGTCCCTAGCTCCAAATTGCCTTGAATTGCCCCAATTATCCCAATTTCCCTTGAAATTAGACAATATAAATGGATGAATACCTTGGAATTGAGGATCGGCTGAAATTTGATTCTAATTTGCAAGAGTTGATAATGCATCAAATTTGAACTTTGCATGGACTCCTAATTAGATTGTGGGTTGTCTTGACACTTTGAATCTTCAACCCGAGAGAGAGAGAGAGAGATTAGTGTGTGCACATTAAACAATAAGGACTATGACCCAAGTTTTTTTTTTAAAAACAAAAAAAAAGTCAATTTTCAGTAAACAGGCCTGGAACGGCCGTTCCAAACAGGGAACGACAGGGGGAACGGCAGGGAACGGCAGGGAACGATAGGGAACGGCAGGGAACGTTCCCTGGCCGTTTCACCTCCTTGGAGGGTTTGGAACGCGTTAGGCCGTTCCTACAGGCCGGAACGGCCGTTCCCTGTTTCTATGCTCTAACCCTCTTTCCAGCTATCAATCCATGTACTCTTACTAAATCATGTGGCCCAAAGGTAGGTTGCCACATAGAAGTTGACATACAACATTTGTGTTGTACGTCCTTGTGCAGGACCTCTACAGATTTATACTTTTCATGCCCCTTTAATTCCAAGGTCTGCACTACATGGATTTGTTTCTCTTTTCCCTTGCCCTTGTCCTTATCCTTTCCTTTATCTTCCCCCTTTTTCCTTTGCGGGCAATTCCAGGCAGCATGGTTAGGAGATAGGCAATCGAAACACAACCTTTCTTTTTTGGCCTTATCAAAGTCATCTTGACTTAACTTCGACCTTACATATTGTTTCTTTGCAAAGGATTGTTTCTTACCCTTAAGGAATGGCATTTTCCTTTTAGATTTTCCTACAAATTTTGAGGCCTCAAATTCCTCAGTCTTGGGCTCCATGTCAGTGAGACTAGTGAGTGCACCTAGACGCGTATTATCTTCATTGATTAATACGAATTTAATTGCCTCTTCAAGCGTCTTAGGTGAACTCCTTTTCACTTCCTTTTTACAGGCCTTATCTAGTCCCCTTATGAATCCTCGTCTTTTGAAATTCATCTATTCCTTCCGATTTGAGGATTATCTCACGATACTCCTCGAGATATGTCAGCAAAGGTCTTCCCTTTTGTATGACAAAATCCCAATCTTCCCAATTTCTTTCCATTTCATTTTCAGGAAGGAATTCTTTCAAAAAGACTGATTCAAATTGAGGCCAAGTTTCAGGTATTTTATTTGCCTCCTTTAAAGTTCTCCACCATTTATATACTTTCGACCCCAAGTTTAGACTGGCCTCCAGTGCTTGGAGATGTGCTGGAGTATTCTTTAATTTGTGCAAATCTTCCCATTTTTGGAGGAAATTAAAGATAGTATCTTTATTTCTGTCTTTTTCCTCCCCATGAAACTGAGGGGGTTTCATATCTTTTAACACTGGGTTATTCCTCAGCTTTTGGTGGGGTTCCCTAAGGTCTCGCATAGTCACATCTAGGTCTTTCGATGAAGATGGAATATCTAAGGTCTTTACGTTACCTTTATCCCTTTCTAGTAATAAGGCTAATTGGGATTTTATTTCGGTGAGTACTTGAGTTAGCAACTCCATTTGAACCCCTTGTGCTTGCACACGAGCAGTTAAATCATCAAATTGTTCTCGTGTAGCAAAAAATTATTCCCAGTGTTCTTCTTGTATTTTTGTTTCATGGGGATCCACCATAGGGTGGTCCCCGAAACTAGAACCTTCGATTACCCCCTCTTTCTCTTTCCCCTCCATCTATACACTGGAATTGGAAAGAAAATATCAGATTTTTGCAAACAAAGATGAGGTACTTCCCTGATTACAAAGATAGGACAGATGTCGACAGCCTTTACAGCTCAATGATAGAAAAAACGTGAGGAACAGTGCAACTTTCCTCCAATCTGTGCAGGTTGCGTGGCAACAAAGCCTGTCGGCAAGGGCGCTGGACAAGGGTCTGATTAAACACCACAGCCAGGTCGCGTGGAAACAAGGTCATGGCCAAAGTTATAATTAATGTGGCCCGTATTGACGCAAGACGTGGCCAAATCGGCTGGAAACGAGGCGTAATCATTTCGACAAGACTTGATCATTTCAGCAGAAAATGGCCCGGCTTGCAAACGGCACAGCATCAACGGCTCGATTGGCCTGCCCCAAGTGCAATTGCCAACACAGGGCGTGATCAAAGTCGCTTTGATACCATTATTACATGCGGAACTCTTCTCTACCGGTGCCCCCACTCCGCTATAGGGAAAACGAGCACGAGAGCGTTCTCCTCAACTCTCCACCCAGCCACGTCTAGGAAGTTGCTGGCTAGAACCCCAAGTCATGACTCTCTCGCCAGCCGTCCCCTTCAGGTGAGTTATACTATTTTTAAAACTCACTCTCTTCCTAGACTCCCCTTGATCCCGTTCGGGTGTCCAAGGCCCCCGGACGGTCATCTCTCGCACTTGTTCCCCAACAAGTTATACCATAAATGTAACAAATGCCCTATCTCAACAGCGTGTAGACGCTGTCACCTACTGTTGATTGGTCTTCTCCTACCCCTGGCTGCCTCAGAAGGTCCTTCAATGGCAGTAGATCAGACCAACACCATCTCCTCCCTCTCTCTTGTAGACTAAATGCACTAAAATGCCTCTCTCCAACATCTAAAGACGTTTTTCAGTCTTACATGGGCCTTTTTTACAAATGATTTTTTCAATGTTATCCATAATTAAATATTAATTTTCAGTCTTTAAATACTAAATATAAATCCAATAATTATTTTCGTGCCCAAAAAAATAATCTAACTGACCAATAATTAAATTGGCTAGGCAACTTCCATTCCCAAGTGTCTCTGTACCATCTTTGACCATCAGATTGGTGTTCGATACCATTAAACGCTACTTCTCTAATGCCACCAAACTAACACTTATGGCCAAATGAATGACCTAGGCCAACAACTGGCACCAGATACCACCAAGTACTTGTACTGCATAACTTATAGCAACTTTTGCCTTTGACATCCCGTGATTTTCTCGGGCCCCGAGCTCACAAATTTACTCTAATCCCAGTTACACCTCACATAAGTTACATTTACTTAACCATGTGAATAAAAATTAATCCACATATCAAGTGAGGTTTGAAAAATGCATGCTCTCATGATAGCTTCTCAACTTCTTCTCTGACAACACTCCAAATCCCTGAGCCTTAAGCTGCATCTAGGATCTGAGAGGGAATATTAGAGAATAGTCATCCCCTGGACTAGCATTTCTCAAGTTACCATTGGTGCAGTTACTTCTCTTAAAGGTACTATCAGAGGGCATTATTCATTATTCTTGTTAGTTAGTGGGCATTTTCAGCAAGCGATGATGCCACGTGACAGCTAGAGGATCGATAACTAATTATTTTGTTCATTTCTTATGTACTCGACAACTTTTTGTTCAGATCAGTCAGTTTTGTTGGCCGCTTGCATTATTTTATAGTATTATCCTCTTATTTAGGCCTAGTTGGCAGCCTGCCCTCCTCACTTGCTTTTTTAGGTGCTAGTGGAAGAGATACGGCAAGAAGAGTTACATCGATAGCCCTTGTATATCTACCCTCTTCATTTTAGCATTCATTGACTGCAGATTTCTGCGTTCTTCTATCTCTTTTCTCTCCCCCTTTCTCGTGTTCATTGTCTTTCATTCTTGTCCATACGCTTCCACATTCACTGCACTCTAACAAATTTAGAGTAGTAATTAGGGTTTACCTACCACCTCGGGTCCCACACTCAAAGATTGAAGACCTAGCACTTGGAATAGTTGCTAAAAATTATGTGATTTCAGCATTTCCAAGACATCATCCCATTCCAATTAGATTTGGGGCTAAATTTGACCAGCCAAGTGTTAATTGAAGGCCAATCCCGGCGTGAATTGAAGGGCCAACTCACAAGAAGGCTTGCCAGTCATTTATGACAACAAGAGGTATTGAAAAGTAAAGGAGATTGAAGCAATCTCTGTGTCCTTCTTTCCATTGCAACAGAGAATAAACAAATACCATGAGAGGGCTCAATTTTGGGAGCCGATCAAGTGTCCAATGTCCAAGATTAAGTGGTAACATTTGCATTTCAATTTATGTGAATTTTATGCTTGCTATAATTAGTGGTTAATCAAGTCATTACCACCCTTTCAGAAAAGGAAGGTTAGTTGCAGGAGATTGTCTCCAGGATCTTCATTCATCTAAGATACAATAACTATTTATGACATTTCACCAATGCCTATTTTGTGGTGTTGGCACCTTTTGCCTTTGTTGCTCGACCATCCATTGAGCTCCACCTTGGAAGTCCTACATATTCTGGACTTGGGCTTTCATCTCATCTCAATTCATGGCCTTACAAGACTTGATATGTCACTAGAATGAAAAATGTACGTAATGATTTAATTAAACTCCACCAAGGTCTGTAATTAAAATGGACATTAACTCTAGTATCCCTAGCTCTTGGCATGGTAACCATTGCACCAATAGGAAAGGATATGACACAAGGCATACAATGGATAAGTGTACAAGCTATGTGGTACAAGAGCAAGGCAAAAGTAAAAAGGTGCAATGTGAAACTTTTATTAAATGAAAAGTTTGCACCTTAGACTTGAGTTACATTGAAAGTTCCACCCAAAAAGCAACTCACTTAAAGCACTTGAGTCACAACCCATGAAGATGTGCAATCTGTAAAGCTTTCAGCTACAAAGGAGTAGTAAGGAGTACCTCATGCTTGGAGATTCAAGTAACAAGTGGTCACTACAACTAGTATAGGTGGAATCATCATAGTCTGAGGCTCCCAAGGATATTGCATCATACCAGATTTCTAGCCAATGGCTCTCATCTAGTCTAGCCCAAGACAGAGGAGCAAGGGAAGATTCGGTCTTGTCCCCAATGGGTTCATCAAACCTCCATGATGCAAGCATCAAGGGTATCACAAAGGAGTGGAAGTGGCATTAACCACTAACCATTTGATCACTAGGTGTGAAAAAATCCTAAAAGTCAATAGTTAATAAGTGTGTGTGCTAGCCTACTGGGGATGTTAATTGGGTCTTATTATACAACATCTCTTGCAAGATCTAATCTCGAACTCTGAACCCTAGGTAGCTCCATCTACATACTAAGATGGTGTGGGCTGATGGTATGGGAGTTGGGACATTTCCTTGTGATGGGAATTTGGACCTTGTAAAGGTTGTGCCATGTCATGTGCGCAAGTTGGAAATCTATGGGGGTGTTTCATTCTAACTCTCGTATGCATCATATATGGCCCTGACACTAAACTCCTATACTACAACAATTGGCATCTTAAATCACCACAAAGGGTTCATTGAGATCCGGCAATGTCAATGTCCTTGAAAATCTACTTTATCTCTATTTTTGCATATCCACTTGAGGTTTTGCTAGTGGCATTTGTGAGAGGCAATATCACATGCCTACACTACTTCATGAACTGTGTGTAGAACGCTATCGATCCTGATTGCACACCTCTATGGTGCATCTTTAGAACAAGGCCACTTGTGACTCCATGATCACCTTGACCTTCTCACAATCCCTATTTTTCACCTTTAACAAAATAATGCCCAAACAAAAGATAGACACCATAATTCACACTTCTCTCGTTCCTTTTTTTTTTTTGGGCAGAAGTTGAAGCACTATTTATAGATGTTTATTGTGAGGGTTTGATATTGTACATGGACTAAACTTCATAACAAATGCTGGTGATCTATATGATAAAGCGGAAAGGAAAACGGGGATGAAAATGAATAAACCAGCACAAGATTGCAACATCTGGGGAATAAGAACCTGAATGAGATCAGGAACTACAAGTGACATGTCCACTGCCCACCAAATAAAAGTACAATCCTGGTGGTACAACCAAACAGTACAAAAAATAGCCCAAGACTGCTAACAAGTAGTATGTGTGTGTTTGTGTACATGTGTATATATACATATATCTTCCATCCAGATTGCCAAGTACACACTTTTTGCGGCAGTTCTTTCTTTCCATTTGAACATACTCAGTTCTTACACTGGGCTGGATATTGGAAGTTGTTAATGATCCATTTGACCCACAATCATTCCATTTCTAGCATAGCCATTTGCAATTTGCAATCTACAATTTCCTAGAGATCCAATCTACGCTCCCTCCAAGACTTTTATGCTCTTGGAGATGTTCTGTACTCCTGGGTTGATGTATTTATCAGTGCTGTAACCACCTAACCAGTATTGGCCAATGTGCCTTAAAATTCTAGATCAATACAGTGCTCCCACAAACAAAGAGTGCAAGTGTGTGTGAGGACTGAGCTAAGTGTTGTAGAGTCTTAAAATGGTCACGTCACCACCTATCTCTAACGGGAGAAAGACTTCTGAAGAGTATGCAGTCGGTCATACAGCATGTTTGCACTATTTAGCATCATAAGCAGTCCAACCTTAGAATCCAAGGGTTCAATGGATGCATGTGCCCCCAAGTTTGTCTCGAATGAGAGGATGGCTCCCATGGAACTCAGCATATGCCTTCGTCCACATAAATGGCAGGTCATAGCTTTCTCCTCAAGTTGCACCCTTGGCTCACACTCAAAGGTGGAATGCCCATCTGCTCCCAATGTATTATGCACCTGCCAGTAGAAATACCTGTCAGCTAAACCCGGAGCTGCAATTTCGTCAGGGAAAATAAATGGACACAAGCCTGATTCTTAGAACATGAAATGCACTGCCATAAACAGACAATGTGGATGAGAAAAGGCAAGCGGCCACACTTGAAATCAAATCAAAAGACATATTGCCACGCTTTCAAGTTTCAAATGAAAATAATTCGACTGAAATGGTGCCATACAGGACAGTCTGAGACCTAATAATCCAATTGTGGTAAGCTAACCAGCAAAGGGCAAGCAATCACAGTTGACCCGAGATCAAATCAATCGAAACATCACCTGAATCGAGGAAATCAACGGCATCCTGACTCCTGTGAAAGGGTGCCCAACGCGATAATGAATGCCATTGATAGCGGAAACTTCTTCTGCGACCAGAAAGACGCGGTAGAGTTTTGACAGCGCGAGCTAGCGATGAAGACAACAGGGAGTAAAGCAACAGGCGCAAACCTGGGAACTTTCGGTGATGTTGGGTTGTATGCAGACTGGTATGAAAGCAGAGCATCGCAGCCATGGGGTTTCTGAATAACAAAGCAATCTTTTTGTCTGTGATAAAATCACGATAGCACGCGAAAATAGTTTGTGTTAATAAGGAAATACCTTCTGTTACAAAACCTTAGGGCCTTACAAAATATTTTGACCACATCATGAATACTAAGAATCCTAAGATTGCCACATCTTGAATACTACGAATCCTAAGATTGCCAATCAGCTCCCATATACCACTAACTTTAGAGACTATTGCCGTCTAGGAAGGCAAGTTAAAGATGCCCTAGAAGACCATTAGATTTCTAGCAAACCAAATGAGGCCCAAGACCACCAACATGATCGATTATGCAACAAGATGTATGTGCTCCTAGTAGAGTCAAAGAGTCCCAACACGCATGCTTGCAAGTTTTTCTCCCCATCTCTAATTTGGGGAAAGTGACTAAGTACTAGAAACTAGATTTGTTTGGATAGACAACCATCCCAAAAAACATGTTAAAGGGATTCCTCCATTCCATAGATGCAAAGACCATTAGATATGCCTCTCTTTTTCACTCTCCTCCTTCAATGGGAATCTTAAGGCCCACATGTTACCAAGGCACTCTCTGACCTCGTCCACTAGAACTTGATGCCCCAAGCTTCATACAACATGTTGCAGGGCTTGTCATCATTCTTCAAATCTTCACCTTGATGACCCTTATATTAAGTGAATTAGATAGGTCTTTCCCCTTTACCCTTGGGTAGCAAAAAATGGCATTCTTTGCCGAAGTCAACTTTAGATTGCTACTGACTTGGATAGGGCCCCTTGGTTTAATCCCCCAATGCATGCGGGCAACTAGTCCCCCCTCCCCAATCTAATGCTTGAATTTGAGTAGCCCCTTTCTAATCAAATACAAGGCTTTGCACCCTAGAGTAGAGATCAAGGGGGGATTATATCTTCTTGATCAATAAATATTGTCTTCACTATCCACCTCAAGTGAAGTGGTTGATGTCGGCCATGTTAAGGATAAGTTTCCATGACTTTATGATATCCAATATGAGTCCGTAAGCTTTAGTTAAGTGATAGTCCACTTAGCCTTGATATCTTGCTTTTCAAGAAAGAAGAGTTTATTTTTAAAAATTAAAGAAAATGAGCTCTCTCTCTCTCTCTCTCTCTCTCTCTCTCTCTCTCTCTCTCTCTCTCTCTCTCTCTCTCTCTCTCTCTCTCTCTCTCTCTCTCTCTCTCTCTCTCTCTCTCTCTCTCTCTCTCTCTCTCTCTCTCTCTCTCTCTCTCTCTCTCTCTCTCTCTCTCTCTCTCTCTAATAGATAATGCTCTTGCGCACAATTTATTCAATCTCTACAAATGAAGGAGGCTAGGCAACCATGCCTCTCGAGTGAGGACCCCCCTAAGGTGACACATGATTGTGTATATACATTAGCAAACAAGCATTCTTAACATGACATTCCTTTTCTTTAAAATGAAATGTATGTAAATTTGTATTCAAGTAATATATGGAGTATTTACAACATTGGGATGTTGCCCATTCTTCTAGTATTTGATACTTTCATCTACTCCTCAGCTCCTACCATTGTCCAAAAGAGGACTGAAGACAATAGGAAGAGGAATTACAAAAAGGTATTCTTATTACAAAGGAACCCCAAAAGGGAGGGCCCAACTTAGGCTTAGTTTTACTCAAGGTTCCATGGGGGTTCGCTTTAGACCATCACAACTTGAATACGAGCTAATCAATCTCTCCTCTAGGTGCTAAGAAGAGAGCATAGAAAGTATGGAGTGTTTAGGACACAGCTTTTGATCACAAATCACCTTATATCTAGTAGCTTTGGAACTCGATTGTCAAGAGCATGTCATGTATGTGAATTGACATCATGTTGCTCATACCATCTTGAGCCTTTCAAGTATTCGGCCTTATTCAAGAGACGTGATGTTGCCTTCCCCACAATTCAAACCAATCAATTTTGAGAAGAGCCTGAATGAAGAGAAGGACATTGTTTTTGTGGGGTGCACTATTGGGCTTCCCATAATTGAAGACATCATTGACAGAGTACAAACACGTAGGCAAAATAAAAACCTGAACCGTGCCAAGCAAATCTATGTGCACATGTGTGATCATGGTCTTGAACATTATGAAATAGTTGGGAATAGTGTTGTACTTATGTTTCTAGAGTGCAATAGCTTGTTTGATGCCCAAAAGGCCTTCAAAAGGTTGAGCCATCAAATTGAGCATTAATGGATTTCTCTCATACATGGCTATATTGAATGTGACAAGTTGCAGAACACCATGAGGGTCCTACATAAAATGTAAAATGATAGTGGTTTCTTCTCAGGCTTGACATTTATGGGAAATCTGAAATCTTGTACTCTTCTTAGATGCGGTAGCATGGGCTAAATAATACACATAGAGATTGCAAAAGTACATTGTGAGAATGAACCTTCCGTTGGTTGTTGCATCATTGAAATGTATGCCAAATGCAGCTTTATTGCTACTGAAATCCAGGAAGTACATTACTTGCACACTTCCTCCACATGTGGTTTCATGGACTTGGTTGATTATATGGTATTTGAAATGGGGGTTTTGTGAGAAAAGCATTGAATTGTTTGCCAACAATGCACCTAGATGGTGTGGTGCTAGATGCTTTTGCATTCTCATCTGGTTTGAATTGCAAAAAAATATGTAGAGGAGATTAGAAGAGCAAAGAGAAGATGTCAAAAAAATAGTTCAAACTTAGTTTAGGTACCCATACCCTACTGCAAAGTTTAAAATGTCTAATTATTTAACAATTCGCTTCCACAAGTCCAATAGTGGTCTTTGCAATATTTTGCTACACTTCAAGCAAAGTCATAATGTTGCACAACCATTGGTGCAAAGATATCTATATAGAGATACATAATCATAGATGCCCCTTACAAATGCATGTGCATGCACAACCTTAGACACATGAGTCCATGTCCATTGTTTGCAACAAATTGGGGCATAGCACTCACACTACACCCTCCATCTCAAGCAACAGCCATATTACTGGGTTGAGAAAAAATCCTCAATTGAAATAACAACATGTTGTAGAAATCTTGACCAACAATTTCAATGGGAGTCCTAGAAAGGGTAATATTGGGGAGTTGAACATACAACCTCATTGTTATGACTTAGTGCACTACCACTTCAAGGACCATGTGCACTTCTTGCTCAATTTCATGTGTAGAAACAAAAATGAAACAGACCTATGCTTTGCATGCATTTATAAATCATGTACAACTACACACACAAATACAACCATATCTATAGGCATGTCTAGCTTTGCTTTTTCTCACCTGACTAAAATATTGATTGCTGCATGTGAAGCTTTTTCACAACTCCACATGTGCCATAAAAGTATAGTAGATTTGCAATCAACTGCAAAAGGGATTCTTCCAGTTAGTTCATTCAGATGTTCTTGTCTGTAGCATGTTGCACAAGCTCAATGATTACCAACTAACCTTATTGTAGAACCACTCTCTCCAACTTGGATTTCGACATAATGGTGATACAAGGATCAAACTAGCAGGTCACTCTCTATATTTAATCTGCATAGGATGATGCTACAAGTCATTTATTGATTGACTTTGAGATTCCAAAGACTTGAGATGCTAGCTCTTTCTCTATGGTGCTTCTATAGAGCTTATCCATGGACACTTACTACAAACAAAGTTAGGATGTAAGCTCTAGTTGTTACTCCCATGCACAATACTTTATACAAGCTTTTGAAACAGAGGCATAAGATTGCAACTTCAGCATATTCACATGCATAATCTAAACATAGCAAGCTATCCTTTACTAGCAAAAAGCATCAGGGCAACTAGAGCCCCAAGAGGAACACCAAGAAAACAGGGAATCTACTACAAGAAAATCTATCTTGTATCATCAACAAGCATGTTCTTCATATTTTAATCAGCCACAAGAAGAAAAATAACACGAATCTTCTCAAATCTTCATGCAGCATCATATAACAATTCTCCCATGAATTTATCACAACAAAACTTTAACACATTCTTCATATTCTTCATCAAATCCATCAAAAGAACAAGGGAACACAAAGGAATACTCCATTTTGAATGGAAATCATCACATAGTATTCATCTTCAATAGCTTCACAGTCTTCATAATCTCTCTCATGTAGATACAATGTTTCTCATAGAAAATTGACTATCTCTCACTCCCTCTCTCACATATTCTTTCTCACAATAGTACATTGGAATAATGAAGAATAATCATCCATAATCCCTCTTTGGTTGTGTGTCACAACTCTATAGAAACAGAATTTATATCCTTTTTCATTAATTTGTCTATATAATGATTTATTAAATTTATTTCCTTTGCAATAATTAGATATAAAGAAAAGTGCATTGGAGCTATCCACTGATGAGTGGTCATAGGTTATGGTGGACCCACGCTGTGGGTTAGAGAGAAGATAGTTCACACTTCCACCTATATGCCCCGATTGGGCGCCTGTGACTAGAACTCACGCATATCAGGGTTAGACTCGCACACAGAAAGGATTGATGCCTTGAAGTGTGGGCTAGATCCACCAGAATAGACAGTTACAATCAACAAGATGGCATGATCATGAAATGCTTGTATAATGTGCATGTGTGGGCTGAAAGCTTGAAATGCACATTTCTTTGCATAGGAAAGTCATATGAAGATTCGGATACCATTTTTTGCGATGTACACGGAAAAAGCTTTCATATGGCACCCATATTGGGGGCGTCCCTAAATTTTAGGAGATCCCTAAATTTTAGGAGGTCCCTAAATTTTAGAAGCCTCGAATTAGCCTAAAAATGCTAGTCCTAAAAAATAGGGATGTCATTCTAAAAATAGTAAGTTCTGTACTCTGACTGTGCTTATAAATTTGGTTGTTTCTATTCTTGACAGTATTCAATCCAAAAAGAAAGGCCATAGAGAAGAGACAAGTGTCAAGACACTTGTCACACAAGTTTCCAAGTGTCCCACCACTTGTCACATCTCATGACATGTGGCTGGACACTTGTCTTGTGCTACTCCACTTTCCCCTTTTGTACTAGCTCTCCCCTCTCCTATAAATAAGAGCTCGTTTTTCTTCATTCAACATCATTTTTCCTTGCTAAAAACTCATGTATAGCACCCACAGATAGCCAGAAACTGGCCCCATCCATCCCATCATCATCCCCCACTTCTCCATTATCAAATTCCTCCATATTCCCTCTTCTATCACTGCTGTTTTACAGGACAGCAAGCCTGTAAATTCATTACAGCACCTCCTTCTCGAGCTCTTTCTTCCATTTTAGCAACAAGAAGCAAGCCCTATCCATGTACTGCAAATCAACGATGGAGAAAGGCTGATTTTCTCTCTTTCTTCTCTCATACTGTAAAGAAATCAGTTCTTATCATTGCATAATGGATAATGCATGTGTGTTTGTACATCTTTGCATGATCTTGTGAGAGTGAGAATTACTTCTTCTCACTCTCAGGTTGATTGTAACTGAGCTCTTCCCTAAGGGACTTGGGTTGAGCAGAAATACATTCCTTCGAGGGGGGGGGGGGGGGGGTTGCCCATCTTCAACCCTCAATCTTGTCTCCATTACTTTTACATTTTCATGGCTGTAATTTTGTGAGTAATTTTCATTTTCAATTTTAAGTGTTCATTCTCTTTTATATTAAATCTCGAAAACAAGCGAATATCATAATTGTTAAGCATGCTACGTTGTTCGGGGCGTTTACAGTGGTATCAGAGCTTTGGTTCGGTCCTCACCCCCCAACACTGGTAGTGCTTACAATTATAAGTTTGTTTGTTTTCAGCCCTTGCATTGAGTGCTTGAGCATATTTTTTTTTCTTAAGAGTCTCAATGGATCAGCCGAGTGCTATCCTTCAAGCCATTAAAAGTCTTAGAGAGGAGAATCAGCAAATTCGTGAGCAACTTCTCAAACTAGAAAAAGTTGAGAATCCCAAAGAATTCAAGGAAAGAAGCCCATCTACTTCAAGGAGACAAAGCCATACCAATGAAAGGAGCCGATCAAGAAGTCCAACTACTTCCAAGAGGCAGTCCCATTCTACTTCATTGAGCCTAGGTAGCTTCCATACACTGTAGGGCCACTGTGAGTCTCATCCAAACATTCCAAGTGTAGGAGATGGCATTGCAGGGACTCGTTATCGCTTAGGCATTCTTTGATAGCCATGTGCAAAGAGCATAGCTCTACCTCAACAAGGAAGATTGCTTATGTACTATACACCAACTGAAAAGGTATCTATCATGTAATAGTCTTATGGGAGGTTATGTACACCCAGAGGGCCTCTGTATCTAAGGGGGTTTTTGATAGCCACGTCGGGAATGTGGACCGAACCCATTGTGAGAGATCTCTCCGTAGAAACGTTTATTCATAGGAGGATGCTCGAGTGGCAATGGGGGTCTGGCTATAAATCCCTTGCCTCCAAGTCCTACTCAGATGGTCTACATAACTCGAAAAGGAATCTCGAGGGCATGTTACTAGTGCAAGGGCAGAAACTTGGAGGAAAATAAGACGCATCCTTATGGATTGCGGGAATCATCCTATGGATGGGATTTGTATCTCAGTTAAATTTTTAATATAAAGTTTATTTTCAAGGAATTTGTCTGCTTTGGTTTCGTGTCAGTGCATAAAATTACGTAAAGGAACATGTGACTAACAGATTAATTAATGAAGCTGCTTGTATGTGTTACCACTAATGTGCCCTTAGGTAAGTAGGAAACTAAAGCTATCAAGGGAAGCGGGTGGGAGGAACACCTAGTGGGGTGGTCCCAGAGAATTAGGAGGCTTCTTAACATTCAAATCGCAATGACGTATTGACCTTAGATAATGTAGGGTAGAACCCTAGCTCATATTGTTTTAGGGGACCGGAATGGGACTTTACCCTACGAGTAGAGAGGTCGAGTGATGTATCCCTCTCGTTTCCCATTCTCTTTGAACCAAGTTCAATATGAGTCCACCTCTGTTTAGATGCTCTACGCAGAGTAGATCATCTGAAGACTGACGCTAGAAGACCGTAGAATGACTAGACCATTAGAAACCTAGAAAGATTCAGATCCTAATAGGATTGACCAATACGTTTCATTGCGAAGTAGACTCGGGATTCGCTAATCGACAAACCCCGTGACATTCAGTGGGAGTGTCAAGCAACGTCTTTTAGATCAGACTCCCGATGGACTACTAAAACGTGTCACAACCCAGGCATGTTACAGCTCCACATTGAATGGAACATCTTTAATAGCTTCATAGTCTTCATAATCTCTCTTATATAGATACAATGTTTCTCATAGAAAATTGACAATGTCTCACTCTCTATCTCTCTCATATATACTCTCTCACAATAGCACATTGAAATAATAAAGAATAATCATCCATAATCCCTCTTTGGTCATGGATACCTCTCCCAAGAGGTATGTTTGATATGAAGGGTCACCAGAGCCACTCTAGTGTCCTTTCGTAGCTCAACAATGTCACTATCACTTCAGTCTTTACTTGATTCTT
Organism: Lygodium microphyllum; assembly: GCF_053477565.2. Lineage (NCBI taxonomy): Eukaryota > Viridiplantae > Streptophyta > Polypodiopsida > Schizaeales > Lygodiaceae > Lygodium > Lygodium microphyllum. The sequence continues at coordinate 13,081,644 of NC_141144.1, read as the reverse complement.
CAGTAGCTACTTTTTACATTTCTTTGAGCTATTTTGAACTTATATTCATCTCTTCCAAAGATTAGGAAACTTACTCAAGCTATTCATCGCACGGAATACTTTCAGAGGTATATAGAGCAAAAATAGAACAGAGATAGAGGCTCTACAGAAGCTTTAGAGAGGATCTACAGTACCATATAGAAGGTCATTAGAAAGCATTTAGCTCAACTAAAACCATTTGAAACCATAAAAAATCAATCAATAAGCTTCCAATCACTCTTAAACTCCATCAATTGATATTCCAATCTCTCATATAGAAAGAAATCATAATAAAATAGAAGCTAAACAAAACCAATCAAAACCTATCATGCGTTCAATAGAACCTTTCAACACATCATATCTCCACTGAAAAACATCATGAGCTTCTCAAACCTATTCAACCTTACCCAAAACTCTCTCAAACACTTCTAAACCAATTATTCATAATTCAACTCATATAAAAATCACCCAAAAATCCAACAAAAAACAACCAAAAATACAGTTAGGGGTGTAAATCCCTAGGCCTTGAATTCCAATTATGACCTTAGTCTCTTACTTTCATATAAGGATATAATGGTTTGAGATCAACCTATGTGATTGTGCCTTTAAATGTTATAGGACATGATAGCTGTATTTCAGGTGCTGATTTTGATATGCAGGTAGTTGTATTTTCTTGAAAAGAGTCGCATGATTTCAAGATACAAAGAGAGTTAGCACCAAGTCTTCATGGTTTCTGCAGACTGTTCTCAACGTTTTTTTTGTCATGCTCTTTAAGTATTCGAATCTTTGTTTATGTATTTTGGAACCATAAATGATTTCTGGTTATGGGGTCTAAAGTTTATGTAGATCTTGCCAGATTCAAGGAATTAATCTCTTGATTTAGGCACATATCTAGAATTAATCTTTGGGAAATTCGGTGGCAAGATCAGGCGGTAGGAATGCTAATGGCATTGGCAATATATCAGGTGCAAAGGGAGGCATATTGGCACGACCACAACAAGAGGAAGGTTTTTGTAATCTCTGGGAAAGGTGGCAAGATTAGGCAGCAGGAATGCTAATGGCATTGGCAATGTATCAGGTGCCTCCTATGGGTAGCATTTATGTCAAACAATTATCCTTATCTATCCAATCCCATTGTTACCAGGAGTAGATCATGAGAATTAAGGGAGGCATTGGCACGACCACAACAAGAGGAAGGTTTTTGTAATGATGCACATGTAGTTGCACCATTAGGTAGGTTGGATGAAGAACATGGCTATACCTGATAGTCAAGGAGATCAGGATGTGGGTCCCTTTGGGGTTACAACAATTATTTATAATTCTCCTGTTAGTTTTGAAGAGTCTTTTCCAACTCCTTCAATCTCACCTAATGTTTCAGAAGATGAGTAACCATTACTGCCACCTGAAGATCATGAAACTCCTCCTAAGCAGACATTGGAGAGGCTATAGCATATAGTGCTTGGGAGATTAGTTTTACTAAGAAGTACATCATTTCAAGTTAAGAAGTCTTTTAAATTTAAACCATTACCACCGTTGCAAAGGCCTCATAAGCCAAACATAATGAATCCTAATCAGCTTTAACCCAAAGGTCAAAGCTTCGAAGTTTTCGGGAAAGAAAAAAGAAGACCCTGATTGTCATGTAGCCCAGTTTGAAACTAGGTGGACAGCAAGTGGGTTTAACCAGATGTATGGTGATCAGATTAAGAAGCAACGGTTTATAGCCACATTTCAAGGAAAAGCTATGGATTGGTTTAGTAGTTATGGAATGGGAGCATTCAATACATATGATGCACTAAAAATTGCATTTTTAAGCAGGTTTAGAAAGGATAAAACTCCTATAGACATTTTGAGGAAGATCAAGAAGATTAAGAAAAAGAGTATACTGGTTGAGAATTTTGCTCAAAAGTTTAAAAATCTCCTTAATAGGTTGGATGTTGTTGATGTACCATCCATAGAAATGTAGATTACTTACTTTATCAAGGGTCTTAGAAGTCAGGTGAGGAACCCTATAGTCAATTTGGAACTTGGTCAGAATGATACTTTGGATACTATGATTAGAGCTGCTATGAGAGTGGAAAAGAGGTTGGACACTTCTAGGTCAAAGTCCCGAAAAGATGATGATTCTTCAGATATAGACTCAAATTTAGATTTAGATTTGGATTTAGGAGCAGAGAGTGATACGGGAGAAGAGGAAAGCATTTTTAGTTCAAATTTAGGAGATGATTTTAGTGATTCAGAGGATGATGATTATTCAAAGGAGAAGAAGAAGTATAAGAAAAAGAAGAAAAAGAAGTCCCTTTCAGTCAAAAGTAAAGGCAAGAAAATAAAATACAAAATTAAAGCAAAGGTTGTGGAAAGTAAACTGGATAAGAAGATTATATAGAAGCTTACAAGAATTGGGTCTTTCTAATACTAAGAAGAAAGATAAAGTATTGTGATATCTGCTAGATAAACGGCCATGAGACTTGAAATTGCTCGTATAATCCTAATGTCAGGATAGCACATCAAGTTCCAATGATGCAGCCTAGGCCTACATCTATGTAGCCAACTGTTCCAATTATATCTTATATAGTGCCTCCAGACATTTTAGGGGACCCAGAAGAATGCAGGCAAGACAACCTTGGGGGAAATTTCAAGCACAACAACAACCTACAAAAATGGGAGCATGCCATTATTGTGGTGGTCAAGGGCATTTTGTTGGATCCAACTTTGAACTTTGAGCAAGGCATAGAACTGAGAGAGGAATGCCAGTAGTAAGGTCATGCAATGACGGAAGACCTGCAGGAACACCTCATCCACAACAATCACTTGCCTCGTTGTCGCAGTAGTTTGCCATGGGGAGCTCTTGTGTTGTTTTAGAAGAAGAAGGAAGGAATGCTTTGCATCGACTATAGAGGCTTAAATCAAGTAATCATCAAGAATAAATATCCTATCCCAAGGATAGATGAGTTAGTCAATCGCCTACAAGGGGCAAAAATATTCTCAAAATTTGACTTAAGGTCAAGGTATTACCAAATCCACATCAAGGATGAGGATATTCCAAAGACAGCTTTCAACACCATATATGGTCATTTTGAGTTCACAGTAATGTCCTTTCAATTAACCAATGCTCCTGCTACATTCAATAGACTAATGCAAGATATCTTTAGACCATACCTTGACGAGTTTATACTTGTTTTCTTTGATGACACCCTGGTTTACTTCAAGGAAGAAGAAGACCATGAGCCTCAACTTTGCATTATCCTTGAAATCATGAGGACACACAAGCTTTATGCCAAAAAGAAGAATTGTGCCTTCCTCAAACGATAGATTGAGTATTTAGTCTTCATTGTATCAGAAGAGTGAATCTCCACGGATCTTGCAAAGGTTAAAGATGTACAATAATGGCCCCCACCAACCACTATTAAGGAAGTGCGTAGCTTTCTTGGTCTAACAGGATGGTACACCTCACAAATCTACTAAACAAGCAGGTTGCCATAGTGTGGATAGCCACTGAATAAGCAAGCTTCGACCAACTCAAACATAGCTTAGTGATAGCACCAATTCTGAAGCTCCTAGACTTGAGCGAGGAGTTCAAAGTTGTTACAGATTCCAGGTCACTTGCACTAGGATGTGTACTAATGCAAGAAGGTCATTACGTGGCATATTCCTCACAGAAGTTAAAAACCCATGAGAAAAATTATGCTACCCATGACTTGGAACGGTTGGTTATCATTCATGCCCTCAAACTCTGGAGGCACTACTTGCTCAGTAACAAATTCTCCTTGGTTATAGACCACAAGAGCCTCAAATGGATCTTCACCCAGATTGACCTCAACATGAGGCAACGCCGCCAGATTGAGGTGCTATAAGAGTATGACTTTGAGATCAGATATAGACCTGGCAAGGAAAATGTGGTCGATGATGCCTTAAGTTGTAAAGTGTTCCTCAACTCTCTCATTATGGAGGAACCTTCGATGGCCGGGTCACTAGCCACCATGGTGTCAATGCCAGGAAACACTATCCTTGAATTGGCTAGGGAGGACTCTAAACATGACCCACAATATCAAAAAATGATAAAGGAGATCCTAGAAAAGGACCAAAGTCCCAAACTCAAAGTTAAGTACCAAGAGTACTTCGTCTAAGGCCTAGACTACTTCAGGACAAGACTATGTATTCCTTCGAGCCAAAGACTTAAACAACGAATACTCTGGGAAGCACATGATTCCCCTTTCTTTGGTCATCCAGGATATGCCAAGACCCTCAACATGGTCAGGAAGAGCTATCATTGGGAAAGGCTTAAGGGAGGTGTACTCAAATATGTCACGGAATGTTTGTCTTGCCAACGCATCAAGGTAGAGCATGTCAAGATACCTAGAAAGCTACAACCCCTCGACATCCATCAGATGAAGTGGGAATTTATCAACATGGACTTTGTTGTTTGGTTACCTCTAGTTCCAAGTGGGTACAACTCAATTATGGTTGTGGTAGATATGCTCACCAAGGTTGCACATCTCATCCTAGTATAGACAAATTATAAGGCTTCAGATATCGCCAGATTGTTCATTAAGGAGATATTCAAACTCCATGGTCTACCCAAAAGGATCATTAATGATCAAGACTCCCTTTTCACATCTCATTTTTGGAAAGGGATATTTGAAGCTATTGGGACTCAGCTTTGTTTTAGTACGGCATATCATCCTCAAATTGATGGCTAAACAGAAAGGGTCAATCAAGTGATTGAAGATATGCTTAGTTCCTTCCAGCAAAGCATTCAAATGACACCTTCCAAGCATTGTATGGGCATGATTACCATTCTCCGTTAAATTTTTGGGATCCTACTTTAAGGGTAGAGTCTTCCAAGAAGATGCTGGAAGAAATGGATGAACAGGATAAGGCCATTAGGCAAGACATCAAAGTCGCCAAGGATAGGCAGAAGGCTTATGTGGATTTGAATAGGCAAGAGTGGCTCTTCAAGGAGGGGGATATGGTTTTCATTTGTGTACGACCCAAGAAGAGTTCCTTATCCTTGGGAGAATTTAAAAAGCTTAGCCCAAGGTATTGCGGGCCTTACAAGATCCTCAAAAGCCTAGGACCTAATGCTTACAAACTTCAACTCCCTGAAAATGTAAATGTTCACAATGTATTTCATGTTAGTCTACTAAAGAAATATGTACCTAATCCTAGCCATGTACTGAGTGATCAATGCCTAGCCAAGGAGTCCTTGAGTTGCAGCCAAATAAAACCTAGATACTAGGGAGAGACAATTGAGGAGTAGAACCCTTAGAGAATACCTTGTCCTTGAGCTGCAGCCAAATAAAATCCTGATGATATGGATAAAACTGCTTTTAACACTGAATGGGGAGCCTATGTTAGTATAGTGATGAATTTTGGCTTGAAGAATGGTCCTCTCGAATTTCAAGGAGCTGCTCATAAAGATTTTGAGCCTTATTTGACAACTTTTATGAGTGTCTTTATTGATGATTTTTGTGTGTTTGGCCTAAAAAGTGATCATTTGAAGCATCTTCGACAATGTTTTGAAAGATGTAGGAAATTTGGTATGTCTTTGAATCCTTTTAAATTTGTTTTTGTTGCAAAGTGGGGAGTACTTCTAGGGCATATTCTTTCTGAAGAAGGTATGGCTATAGATCCAATGAAAATTGATGTGATTTAGAGAGCAAAAGCTCCAACTAATGTGCAGGAAGTTATGAGATTTGTGGGCCAAGTGAAATGGCATAGTAGATATTTGAGATATTTGTCTCATGTTTGTTTTCCTCTTACTACATTGACTAGGAAGGGTATGCAATTTGTGTGGAGGTTTGATCAAGACAAGGCTTTTAATGTTCTCAAAAAGATGCTTGTAGTGGCTCCAATATTGCAACCCCCAATATGGGATTTGCCTTTTCATATATTTGTGAATGCTTCTAACATTGCAATGGGAGCAGTGCTTATGCAAGATAAAGTATCAAATTGCTTTAGACCAACTTACTATGCTAGCAAGAGGTTGAGTGTTGTTGAACGAAATCACTCAGCTACGGAAAGAGAAGCACTTGGTATGGTTTTTTCTTTGTAGAAATTTCGGTATTATTTGTTGGTAACCAAGTGATTTTTCATGTGGATCATCAGGAATTGTTGTTCTTGACTAAAAAACCTCAGTTAATTGGAAGGTTAGCTAGATGGATGCTACTGTTACAAGACTTTGATTTTAAGGTTATTCATACTCCTGGGCAAAGAGCATGTACTGGCAGATTATTTGAGTAGATTGGATAATGATGATCCTGAAGTTGGGGTCCCTGATCAACTTCCAGATGCTGAACTGTTTGAAATACATGTTCTTAATCCTGATTCATATTATGATCAATTGTTGCATTTCCTGAAGGAAGGAGTTATGCTTGCACACCTTACTGCAAATCAAAGAAGAAGTTGGCATTAAAAAGTCAATCATTTCAGGTTATTATGAATGTTTTGTATAAAAGAGGAGTAGATAATGTTATGAGAAGATGTGTCCTTGAATATGAATAGCCAACAGTTTTGCATAAAGCCCATTCCAGACTATCAGGCGATCATTTTTCAGGGGAAATAACAGGCACAAAAATATTGCAGGTAGGTCTGTGGTAGCCTACTGTGTTGAAGGATGCTCATCAGTATGCTAAAGAATGTTTGCAATGTTTGAAAGAATGTGGGGTTGATTAAGCCAATAGCTAAGAAAACTAGTAACAGATATATTTTGGTTTGCATGGATTACTATACTAAAGGGGGTGGAAGCTCAAGCATTGAAGGGCAATAAAGCAATTAGTGTGGCCAATTTTCTGTATTCTAACATTATGAACAGGTTTAGTCATCATGTTGAGTTGATAAGTGATCGGGGATAACATTTTTTGAATCAAGTTATCACGGAACTGACTATCAGGCACATGATTTTGCATAAGAAGTCTACTCCTTATCATCCTCAGAATGGTCAATCTAAAAGTTCAAATAAGATTTTACTCTGCATCTTGAAGAAGATTGTTGAGGATAATAGGGATGATTGGGATGCAAAACTTGATTCAGCATTGTGGGCTTTTAGGACAGCATACAAGGTTTCAACAGGGCTTACACCTTTTAGGCTTGTTTATGGTTTGGAAGTTGTAATACCTATGGAGTTTGTAGTACCAAGTCTAAGGATTAGAGTAACACATAAGTTGGATCCTCAGGAATCATGAACCACAAATTAGGACAACTCCTGAAGTTAGAGGAGGATAGGGTTCTTGCTACCTATATTTCAAGAATTACCCAGCAATAACAAAGACAAGCTTGGGTGAATAGGCATATCAGAAAGAAAATCTTTCAGGAAGGTGATTGGGTTGTGGTGTATAATTCTGGACTCCGTAAGTTTTTGGGTAAATTAAAACTCTATTATGCATGTCCATTTGCGATAGTTAAGGATGTCAGGCAAGGCATATTTTTGCTCAAAGATTTGCAGGGCAAGGTGCTACAGTCTGCAATCAATGGATTTAGACTTAAAATATTGATTCAACCATATTATGCATAGGTTAATTTAATCTTATCATGGTTTGTTAACTTAACTGTGACATGCAGTGATTGGGTGGAGTGGTTTAAGGTGTGTCATGCTGAAATGAGAATTGGCACGAAAAGCCTCAAAATTATAGAGAACTTGGACTTCAATTTTGAGATGGAGATGAAGAGTTCTTCTTTTGTTTCCTCTTCTTTCTCTCCATGTTCGTCTGTGTGTCACGATCTGCATTGCCAACTATGACATATACTCCGTGTACATCCACCAAGGCATTGTCTAGGAAGAAAAGAGCTCGTGTGGAGGATGATGATGACACCGAGTATGATTCGCATGAGGAGGAGCGCTCGGAGCAGTTGGAAGCGACACTAAGGTCTTCACCTAAGGTACTTGCTTCGAGTGCTATGTCCACACCATTTGTAGATTCTACTTTGGCACTGGATGTTGAGGATGCATCTACCAAGGCATGGTTGGAAAGAATCGAGTTATATCAGTTTGTATGCCTTCCTTGGGATTCTTGGGCCGCCAATATACATGCTTCAGTTCAGTTGGATATCTTGCAACAATCCCAGGGTAAAATTGCAGGTCGCCTTGAACTTACAACAACTGTTGTAAGCCTTGTTTTTGCATTACCAAAATGAATGTAAACCCGACATTATGGAGATGCTCTGATAAGCATTCAAAGATGTCACGGGTCCACACAAGGTGTATGTTATGAAACACATTGATGCTGATCACAGAATGCATCTTCGGTGGTTTATGGAGAAGTTCATGCTTTTTATTAAGATTGTTTCCATAGCTCAAGAGACTTATGGCTTAATTTATTCTATTGAGAATGTGGATATGCTGAATTGGGATGGCGTTTTGTATGATAGGTTAATGATAGAGATCAAAGTGCTGAAGACTAAGAAGGTTTTTCATAAATCCCAAATGGGTTGTTTCTTGGTAGCCCTATATGAGTATGCTTTTAGGCAATATCATGGTTTGACTATGGAGTCCTTATTGACTTGGACACCTGATTCTATGTCTCGAGATACAAGGCATGTTGATGATGTGACAATGGATTCTATGTCTCGAGATACAAGGCATGTTGATGATGTGACAATGGATACTAGTAATGGGAAAGATAGTGCTAATACTTTTGATCTTTTTGGTGGTGATGAAGAGAGATTAGCTCTTTACAAAGATTTGTTGCAAGCAGGTTATTAGAAGCCTTATGCGAGATAGCTTATTATGGATTTTGTAAAGGATCATGGGAAGTCAATGAATGATGAGACGATGGAGCATTTGGATGCAAGGGTCACATGGGATGTATTAAAATTTACAAGTAATATAGGAAAAAAGAAGGAAAAGATAGGTAAATTTTGGCTGAGGGGTAAATGCAATATGGATGAGCATTGAAAACATGTGTTGGCTTATGCTTTTGATGCTGTTAAAAAGACTTTACATAGAGACTTTGAGTTTGTGCATGTACCTCCTACTCCTTTGGTCTCGGGTGACATGGGTACTGATATTTCTCAACTTACTAGTATGACTGATGTCATAAGGATGATGGAGAAAATCATGGTTTATGTGGGGACATCATGATCAAGATCATTTGTGTATATTGCAGCACAGGTTTTAAGTGTTTGGCATCAACTGAATGCCAAGAGGATGAGGGCTAAGGATTTGGATTAGCAGTTAAAGTAAAAAGTAGTAGATTATGATGCTCTATTTGCTAAACATCATGAGTAGGTGTTAGCATTGCAACAACAGATAGAGCATAACAAAAATTCAATCAATGTCTTTGAAAAATGGACTAAAGAATTGAAATCTCAGTGTTTGGATAGTATGCAAAATTTCATGGATATGTATGTACAATTACAAGTTAATCATAAACTTTTATAGGACAGGTTTGCTCCTTTGAAAATGGTTGAGCAGCAAACTCTTCAAAATTTGAATGTGAATGTAGATGGGGCAGTAGTGCTTAAATCAGAGTATGAAGAACTTCATGATGCTTTGCTTTTGGAAGTAAAACAATCATGGCAGAGGGTGGCTCCGCATTGGGTTCTTGGCCTTATGCCATGTTTAAGGATGTGTTTATCCAGTTGAGGTTTATGAGGATGCAAGATTACATGAGAAGGTGTCTATGCTTGAAGAAAAATTTCATGATTTGGAATGTAGACTGCAAGAGGCTTTGGAAGGTAAAAGACATAATGAAGAGTACATTGCTACTTTGTTGCAACAGAAGCATTTTCATGCTGGTGATAGGGGTGATGTGGTGCAGGAGGTTGTGCATGAAGTGCATGAGGAATTCCAGGAGATGAGAGGAGCTGTACCTACTGGACATGATGGTCCATCTTTTGGAATGTAGATGTCCTCCTATAGGGATATCATTGTTTATGTCCCGATTACTTTCTAGTTGCTCATAGTGTTATGTTGTTACTTCTTTTTTGAGTTTGTACTTCATTCATCTTTTTGATTGGCTTAAGAAATACTTATGCAACTGCACAAGAGGATTATGAGTATCTTAGAGGAGCTCTACTCATGATAGCTCGGTGTGGCTTGTTTAGGGGTGCAAAGCCTCTAGCAAGGTATACATATGTTCTTTATGTCATGCAGTCTCTTACTCTATGCTTGTGGGTTCGGGTCATGCATGTGCAAGTCATCAGGCTGCTGTGCCAAGTGTTACGGGCGTAAATCCCTAGGCCTTGAATTCCAATTATGACCTTAGTCTCTTACTTTCATATAATGATATAATGGTTTGAGATGATTGTTCCTTTAAATGCTATAGGATAGGATACCTGTGTTTCAGGCGTTGATTCTGATATGTAGGCAGTTGTATTTTCTTGAAAAGAGTCGCATGATTTCAAGATACAAAGAGATTCAGTGCTTGCCAAGCCTTCATGGTCGCTGCAAGTTGTTCTCAATGTTTTTTTGTCATGCTCTTTAAGTATTTGAATCTCTATTTATATATTCTGGAACCATAAATGATTTCTAGTTATGGGGGCTGAAGTTTATGCAGAGAATATGTCTATGTTTGTGTTCTTGATTCTAGTGCCATGGCGTGTTTATGTATTCTTTGCTTCCTTCTTGCAAATGCCCAAAACAAATACATTCATATTAACCCTCAATAACAACATACTTGAAGTAATCTAAGACATATGCAACTTGCTCCACCATATCATCCAGAGTCAAAGTGGATGGTTAGGAGGTATCATAGATGCTCCCACTTGAGAATCACCAAAGTATCCACTAATTTTCAAGCACTGCAAAACTCCATGATTCAACACAAATCTTGAGAGTACTACCAATAACCTCATGAACAAGGTCATTGATAGAGGCATTGCCTATAAGCATGTGAAGAAGCCTTCAAAATAGAACATATCTAGAGAACAAAACCATGATTGTGAGTCATCAACTATAAGCATAACTGAACATTTTGATCCAAAAATGATAAGATGAAAGCAAGTACATAAGGAGATGGAGAAACTGAGGCCATAGATTCCCTAAAGATTCCAACCAAGAAAACATGTAAGGCCCAATGTACTCTTTCTTATTTAGAGGCACTTTCAAACACTTACTATATGCATGTTAGAATATTGCCATGAAAAATTAACTATAGCTAGAGGAAGAATTGATGCCATACTAAAGGCATAGAATTGAGCTACTACATTGAAGGCATGTAATTACAATGCCACATTAAGACATGTAAATATGGACACTAGCAATGCCAATTTTGGTCAATTAGCCAATCCCCCCTTGATTGCAGGGGTGCTATCCTTGAAGCCTAATTAGTATAACTGATGCTTGGCTGATACATAGGACATGGTGAGTTCTTACTGAAGATCCAACATCTTGTGAAATGTCTCACTTAACCTTTGTAGGAAATTGTTTCCACTTGGAATGTGATCATGTCAATGGTGGCAAGTTGGTAGAGTGTTGCAATCTTGCAAGGCAGTGGGCAAGAACAGGGGATAATGTAGGCATGCCTTGCTGAAAGTAGCCCTCCCATAAACAAAAACAAACACAAAACCAAGGAAACAACACAAAAAATCTATGTGTATGGCTTTGCCATTGATCTCAAAACTGAAAAGAAACCATAAATCTCTCTCTTAATAATGAAGAAATTTGTCATCTTCATCATCTTCATCCATAGCTTCAACCATTATGCACAAAAGAAAGAGCAAAGGAAAAAGAGGAATTTTTGCACAAAAGACAGAGGAGAGACAAGAGAGAAAGATTGACACCATCCAAAAGGAGAATGTGTGAGTCTTGAAAGAAAGGAGAGAAAGAGGCACATAATCAGCCGTGCACTCCACCCCATCTTTTCCCCAAAAGACACACAACCCTTCATATTTTTATTATTTCTTTGAATTTTTGATATATTTGTATTTGTAAGGCTTCAACCTTTACATTTCAATTCTTTCTAACCTTTTACAAATGCATGCACGTACACTTTTGTGCATACCATTTATTAATGATGGATGTGGACGTGGCCCCCTCATGTGTGAGGGTGTATTTTAGTGATTTTGCAACAATGTAAATATTTTTTCCTTTACAAAAGATGAAAGTGTAATATATGCATGGATATTTTTGCACACTATTTTTATGCTTCTTTTGGTGTCATCATTTCCTCCCACATTGAAATGTGAAGCGTCCTCCTGAACCTTGCCAAAGAAGAACCACTATCTAACACAAAGCACTTCCAAAAGTGTTAGCAAATCGATATCAATGATGAGGACAAGTCCTAGGGTATAAGGACTCCAAATCCATGACCACCAAAGTAAGGGAACTCCTGCCTCCATTATACAAATGTTTGAGTACTCCTCAAAGGATAGGGCTCAATCTTCCACAAGGATCACAAAAGAACAACTTCTCCATCCAATGGAGAAAGGAGAATGACTCCATCCATCACGTAGCTCCAAAGGCACTTGAGAAAATAGGGTTTGGTTGTATATCTTCATGTATCTTCCAATGTAGGGATTTATTCATTTACTTCAATTTGAGAACCAAGCTTCAATAAAAGGTTATACCCTTGGTAAAAGGGTTCTTATTTTGAATGTGAATGATAGATGGTGTGAGTTATTAAGCTTTAGGTTATCTTTTGAGTGTTTGTTTCTTTCTTGTTAGTTGATTTTTTTAAAAATAAAACACTTATTTAGCTTTTGCTATGTTTGTTACCACTCGGTGGAGAATGAGAATGAGAAAGAAAGATGATATTAGTGACCACCACATGGAGGATATGGATGGCATGGGTAGATGGTGGTACTGCTCAAGGTGTTCTTTCTTTTGGGAAAGCCTAATTGTCTTATTTGTGATGATATTGCAAAGGTTGTTCACAATAAAAGGGTGGGAATTCTTGGGTAGAAAGTGGTAGTTGGGGGAAGTGTAAGAGAAAAGGCAAGCAACCTAAAGATAGTGGCTTAGGAGGGCAGACCCAAGAACCAATTTCTTGTTGGAATTATAGTCACCCAAGACACATCTCTTCGCATTGCCCCGAGAGGGAGAAAGATAATCGAGATAAGGCTGATCTCAGATGTGCTGAGTGTGGAATCTCCACCTTTTTGCCAATTGCCCTAGGTGGAAGCCATCCTCTATTTTGGCAATTGTACCATCAGTTCCACAGGGGTTGTTCGCCTTCGAAACATGGGACAGGGAGGCCACACCCATCCTGTTGCATGTCATGACCCATGTGTAGACGAAGCAAGCTGGCATATCATTGCTAGGGCCTAGCAACCTAGTTGCAGCCTCAATCGAAAAGAAAATTTGTAGGTGAAGAAATAAGAGAAGCGAGGCAAAGGTCATGTTGAAAACTGAGAGAGCAATGACACTACTTGTCGAAAATAAAGTCACGAACATTGAGGCAGAAACATCCACCCCAAAGATGACTGAAAAAGGGAGTGTTAAGGTAGGGGAGTACCCCAACCCGAAGTTCCAACTCGAAGCCATAGAAAAGGTCAAGGAATGGGTGAGGGAAGCCCAGGAACACCTAAAGAAGGATGATGAGCCCATCTTGGAGAGGACAAAATCAATGATCTCTCTAGTGTGAGCACACCAGTCTCTGCCAGATGTTGCCTTCATAGTATCCTTGGGCTCGCAACAAATCTTTGGGGATCCATCGCGGGGCTTGATTGTGCACCTACGTCGATAGCATCGGGTCGATCTCTTAGGTTTCGAACGATAGTTGTTAGTCTTGTGGGGCTGTGTTTGCTTGCTATGTGTAGCTCGCTTTTGGTGCATTGGCACCCATTTAAGTGTGGGCTTTGTGGCTTTGGGGATGGCCTTAGTTGGCGGTGGTTTTGTAGTCTAGGTGGGTTGTGATGATTCATGACCCCCCTCCTTAGGCTTGGTCCTAGGTAGCTCTATCGGTGGCATAGTAGGCTTTGGTGGAATCTTGTTGCTTTTGCTGAAAGTTGTTACGATTTGAACATTGCCAATGGAAAGGTGAATACATTGCAGATCGTAGTCCACACTGCAATGTGCTTGCTTCTTGAAAGTGTGTCCTAATAGTGATTCTTGACTTGCATCCTTCGTATTTGACAATACATAAATGATGACTGATAGGCTCTCAGACTTGGTAGAGACTGCGATCTTGCACTTCCCTAGGATTGCATATGACATGTCCCCGAATGGTTGGAATGAGTTTAGTGTTGGTGGGATGTAACTATGGCTGACCAATGAGGGTCCAATGATCGTAAGTCAAGACATTGAAGTCAGCTGCCTCATCGATCAAGGCATCAAATGTGTGCGTGCACCGAGCAGTGGCCGTGATGCGCAGGTATGTTGGTGCTACTACCTCCTCATCCTCATCCTTTAGCTCGATGATGCTGGTTATGCGGACGTTGACAAGGGCTTCTAACATAGGGGGCTCATGGAATGGGTGTGTGGGAGGGTAGTACTTCTTTATGTGACTGCCATTAAAGAAGCCTTTTCCCTCACCTTCAAGGGTTTCAAGTTCTACGTTGCCTGTCCTACTAATGGTGCACACTCGAAAAGGTCCTAACCCTCGGAATTTCATTTTCTACTTATGGCCCTTTACTGAGTAGAGCAAAACAAGGTCTCCCTGCTCAAAGTCGCGTTGTTTGATGTGCTTGTCAAACCACATCTTCTGTCGTGCTTTCTCACAAATTAGGGTGTGGATAGCTATGAGCCAAGTCTCAGAGAGTCGTTCTGATTCCATGAGACACGGTCGGGCCCCAAGCTTCCTTACCTTCCCATCTCTCATGTATTGCTATCCTCATGCTAGGGAGAAAGAATTCTAATGGCAATATTGCCTTAGTCCTGTAGGTCAGCATAAGGGGCTTGTGTCCCACAACCGTTTTATAGGCTGTCCGATAAGCCCATAATGATGCCATAAGTTTGTTTTCCCAGTCACTTCGCGAGGTAGAAACTACCTTTGTAAGGACATTGACTAAGATCTTGTTCATGGATTCTACTTGGCCATTAGCTTGAGGGTAGTAGGGTGAGGATTTCCTGTGGATGACTAAGAGGGTTGAGAGCAAGTGGGCAATCACCTCATTGATGAAGTGAGTGCCTTGGTCGCTTACTAATTCGATAAGGCAACCAAATCGTGAGATAACGTACTCCCACAAGAACTTCACTGTGGTCCTAGCATCGTTCTTCCTGGTGGCTCGTGCCTCGACCCATTTCGTAAGATAGTCAGTTGCTAGGATGATGTATCTAGCCTGTGAATATTGTGTTACAAGACTGATGGGTCCAATGAAGTCCATTCTCCATTTCTCAAAGGGTTGTCGTGCAATGACAAGGGTCAACTCCATCTTATCCTTTCGTGCAGGAACTTTAGTCCTTTGGCACTCATTACAATGCTTTATGGACTTAGCAGCATCGCGGAATAGGGTGGGTCACCACAGCTGAGATTGTAGCACCTTGTGGGTGTCGTATTCCCACTAAAGTGCCCTCCAGCAATCCCACCATGTGCTTCACTCCACATGTGCATCTTGTGCTTGCATACGCATTGTCATAGCAACCCATCTTGCCCTAACCAATAAAGTTGGTTGGCTATCAACTGGTAAGGTTGGATTTTCAGAATAAGTCTCCTAATCTTGGCCTTCTCGATAGGTCTCTTAGGTAGACCGTGCTCTAGCACTTGGACTATATCATCCGCCTAGTACGGCGTTAGATCGGCTTTAAACAAATCTTTCTCACTAGATATGCTGAAAAGTTGAGCGTTTGGCAACAAATTGTTAGCTAAGCCATCCATTGGCTTCTCATGTGGTTATTTGGGACAGGTGATCAACCATGTAGTGCTGCTTGCCCTTGCATACCACAACAAAGAAATCAAATTCCATAAGAAGAAGCAACCATCTAGCGATGTGTCCAATACTCCAAGGTTTATCTACAAGAAATAGCAAGACTTGATGGTCTACAAACAAGGTGAAAGGTGTGGCGAGGAGGTAGTGTCAAAACTTCTTTATGGCAAATACCATGGCCAACCCCTCCCTTTCTATGGTGGAGTAATTCATCTTCGTGTTACTGAGCTACCTACTAGCAAAACTCACAAAGTAATCCAAGTTATGTTCACCAGGCAGGCACAAGACAGCTCCAATAGCAAATTTAGGCGCGTCTATATGCACGTGGAACATGATGCTCTAGTCTGGGGCTTGTAAGATTGGTGCAGTTGTGAGAGCCTTTTTCAATTTCTCATATCCCTGCTTGCACTCGCCAGTCCACTCAAACACGATCAACAACTTTTACAATGGTCTTGCAATCAATGCGTAATTCAACACGAAGCATCGATAGTATCCAATGTGACCTAAGAAACATTGAAGTCCATAATAATCCTTGGGTGGCAGTGACCCTGACTTTTGAAAAGTCAATGGCTATCCCATTCTTGGATACCATGTGCCCTAGTATGCATCCATGTTTGACCCAAATTTGGCACTTCAAGGGGTTCAAAGACCGCTCGCAGCTTCTCCAAGTGTTTTGCCCAACTAGAGTGCACGCATAGGTCATCTATAAACACTTCTAGCGGTCTAAGCATATGTTTGAAGATGGTGCACATTAGATGTTGAAAGGTTACAGGTGCGTTCATTAACTTGAAGGGCATTACAATATAAGGGAAGACACCCCACTCAATGGCAAACATAGTCTTGTGCCTATCATCGGGATGTACTTGCACTTGGTTGTATCTTGAGAAGCCATCTAGAAAGCTGCAGGCCTCTTTACTTGCTACCCTTTCGAGCATGTGCTTTGTGTATGGTAATGGGTAATTATCCCTTTTTGTCGCAGCATTAACCTTCTTATAGTTCACACACACTCAGATCTTCCCATTCTTCTTCATGACTATCAAGATCATTGATACGCAGTCTGTGTGCTCTATTTCATAGATGAATCCTGCCCTCATTAGCTTATCAATTTCCTCCTTCATGGCTTGGGGCATGTTTTGGATTCATAGGATCTGGTCGTTGTTTTATAGGCACCACATCAAGGGCCATTGGTATGTTGTGCATCACCACTCTAGGATCCACTCCTTTGAGCTCCAAGCAAACACGTCCATGTACTCTTGCAAGAGCGCAATGAGACTGGCCTCTTCTCCCTCGGTCAGGTTGTTAGCTATAAACACAGGTCGAGGCTTCTTGCCTTCCCTTGCTAGGTTGACTTCCTTGACCTTGGTGGGTCCCTTGATCAGCTCACTTGTCAGTCCTTATCTTTTTGCCCCCAGCAAGATCACTATCTTGTCACCTTTCTTAAACTTCGTAAAGCATTTCGATAGGTCTTGTGGTTTCTTCTATTGTTCTACTTTTGACTTCTTCATTTGTCCTCTCCTTCCTTCCTTCACTCATTTGTGCCTTAGGTGGATTGGTAGGTCCCCCTTGGTGCATTTGGTCCTAGGAGATTGGGGTATCTCTGGGTCACTCTCCGTGTACTGACCTCCGATTCGGAATTAAACTCACAATCCTCACTAGAGGAGGGAGTCTCCCTTGGTGGTCATATCTTGGTGGGTGCGTCCATCCTAAGCAAGGGTGTTGTGGGTGGTTGGGCTATCCCTACTTGTTCCTAATCTATTGCTCCTATGTGCTACCAGGAGTGATCACACTCCATTCTCATGAATCCTCTCTCAATCTTGTAAGCACTCCCTTTCTGAGGCTTGGAGTCCACTCTTATCTGCTTTATCACTCTTCCCTCATTGTCGTACTCTATGGTGTCTATCTCTTCTTTGCTTTCCTTACTAACAAAGAGGCAATCCTCATACTCATTGTTGGAACCGTCACCTTCTGATTGCTCATCATCTCTAGAATCTCATCTCTAGCTTCTCCCTCGTTAGTGACTAAGGCCTGATTATACATTAAGTTCAGGTCATGCACCTTAGTCCATCTCCACACTCATCCAGGAGGTCTCTGAGGGGCTTGAGATTAGCAGTGGGATTAACAGTCAATTTTCCTATCAGATACTCGAGGATCTTGTAAAGTTCTAGCCTGTTGCTAGGAACATGGAAAGAGATAGGCCTTGGTTGTCGACTATTTGAGCTCTTGGCCATCATGCAAAGTGGCATCGTGGGCTCCTTCGACACACTTGTAGTTTTTGCAGCCTATTTGTACGTCTCCTCTTCGTCTGTTGATAATGGGAGATTGATGGTCACTAGGGCATGCATCCAATCTCACTCATCCTCAGGACAAGGGATGTACTTGGTTAATGGCCCGTACGATTTCTTTACTAGCACATCACCCTTGAGCATGGCAGAGATGGCATCTAGGTCAATAGGGGTCGTCTTTCAAGTGTCCATCTCGACTCTTACTGCTTCCATTTGGTTTTCTAAAAAGATTAGATCGTTGCCCCAGTCTTCGACAACTCGAGCGTTCCTCATCCAGGATCAGCCTAGCAGAATGTTGTAGTCCACTCCCTTCACATGACAATGAAGTTCACAGAGAACTAGACACCCACGATCTTCACTAGCCAATTCTTTAAGACTCCAAATGGCCTTACTTTCATTCCGTTAGCTAGAGTGACGTTGAACCTAGCGGTTTCAATAGGTGGATTTTCCCAAGCCTGGAGTATAGTATGGCTCAACATACTCATTCCTACCCCAGTATCTACAATTCTCTTCTGTGTTACGTCTCCTAGGGCTAGGATAGGCAATACTGTGTGCATCTCAATGCCTTTCCAAAAGGCATTGATGTATAGTGACTTTGGCACTAAGTGCAGAGTCAACCTGGGATGCATAACTGCATCATGATCCTGCAAGTCAGCAGTACCATGCTCCATCAGTTCTTCCACCTAGTGTTTCAACTCCTGCCATAGTGTGGGGTGCTGCCTGAGTAGGTCTCCTAAACTTAGAGTCATTAGGGTGGTTACTAATGTCGTGAGGAGGTTGCTGGTTGCCTGCCTCTCTCCTAGGTTTGTGCTTCTTGGCCATTGGTCTTGACTGACTGGCTGGCCCGTAGTATCTAAACTTGACCCCTAGGTGGCATCGCCTATGGCATGGGTGCGTCTCTCTGGTCATGGAGGTGAGACTAGCATGCTCACGCTAGAGAGATCCCCGATCTCATCCTTTAAGATAGGCTTAGCGTCCTTGAGGTGTTCCTAGGCTTCCCTTACCCACTCCTTGACTTTGGCTATTGCCTCGAGTTGGCGCCTAGGGTGAGGATCCTCCCCTACCTTGGCACTCCCTTTCTTTGTTGTCTTTAGGGCAGTGGTCTTTGCCTCTGCATCCGTGACCTTCTTGCCAATTACTAGTGTTTTTACATCCTTAGTCTTAAGCATGACCTTTGAGTTAGTCTTTTTTTTTCTTCTTCTCCAACTCTTTTTTCTATTGAGGCTGTATCTAAATTACTGGGCCCTGGCAGTGATATGCCTGCCTGCTCTAGTCATGACATGCAACGAGATGGGTGTGTCCTCGCCGCGAATGTTTCAACTCCAAACAACCCCAAAGGCACTAATGGCATGATTGCCAAGCTAGAGGATGGCTTCGGTTTAGGACAATCAGTGAAGAGATAAATGGTGCCACATTTGACACATCTAAGGTTGGCTTTCTCCGTATTCTCTTGTTCTCTCTCTTGACATCGTGATGAGATATGGCTTGGGTGACTGCAAGTCCAACAAGAAATTGGATATTGGGTCGGCCCTGTGATTCCCCTGCCCCCTACCTCTACCTAATGCCATCACCCGGTACTGATCGATAGTCCATTAGTACTAAATTGCCCTCATTGTCGAGATGTAAGGGTTCACATTGGCTTCGTCTTCATTAGGCTCCTTTACGTAATGGATTGGAGCATTGCTTGGTGGATGGGTTATTTAGGGTCCTGGTGGCCTAGGTATGCCTATCGAGTTGATCTCCATCCTAGGGACAGTCGGTTTTGCGTAGTTTGGTGCTAGGAGACCAGTTGGGCTCCTCTTCCAAAGAAATTTGGTAGCATGTTCCCTAGCTATGGTGGATTGTACTGCTGCACATAGGGGAATCTCCTAGGCAACCTACAGTGCGTTGCATTATGACCAAACCTACCACAATTTGTGCAAGGCCTAGATTTAGGATCCTGGCATTCGGCTAGGAGATGGTTACCACAATGCACACATTGGACGTGTGGTCGCATTGGTTTCCTCACCAATTCCTGCAGTTGTGCTAGCTCCATTCTCACCTTGGCTAGCTGCTAGCCTTGATCTACACTCTTCCCCTTGTCCTGCGTGCTAGGGGTTAATCCCTCACTAGAGATTGTGTTCCTCTTTGAGGTCCTCTCGCTGGAGTTGTTGCGGTTTGAACTTTGAGAGCTTCTCTCTCTCAGCTGGTCATCCACCCTAATTGCTTTGTCAAAGACCCTAGCTAACACACCTCGCTGTAAGCTAGAGTTACTCGCTAAAGCCTTGTACAACTCCTCGCTGCGGATTTCATTTATCAACACAGTGGAGATAGCTCTTTCATTGGGTGGCTCGTTCGCGGGGATTCTCTTGAAGAGGCTGCGCACATGAGTGATGTAGTCTTTTTATGTCCTCCTTGTCCTTTTAACTAACGTTCATCAGTTGGATTATGAGGTTATTGGAGTACCCTGCTTTCGAGAATCTCTTTATAAAAAGGTCCTTTAGGCGGGTAAAGTTTGCTCGTTCAACTACGTCTAAGTTGGTGTACCATGTCCTACCTTTGTCGCCTAAGTAGAGCCCAAAAGCCTAGGAGTGTTGTGCAAGGTCCGTTAGACCCTTGGCCTCGCAAACTTGCTTGAACTGCTCTATGAAGCTGTATGGGTTGCTACTAGGTTGTTACTTGTCCAACTACTTAGCTATTGCATGGATTTTTGTTTAGCTCTTCACCCCCTGAGAAATTCCTAGGCCTGAGAGTAGCAAGGTCACTAGTGCTGCTGCACTCTGTTCGGTAGCCATGTTGTCCATAAGATGCTTGGTCACAAGCTCACTCAACATGAGGTCTGCCTCTAGCGCTCTCTCTCTCTCCACGTTTGGTCCTGCCTTGCTTTTGTTGGCTAAGGCTAGCATGCGTCGAGTTTCGTGCACATCTATGTCTTGCCTCTAGCGCTCTCTCTCTCTCCACATTTGGTCCTGTCTTGCTTTTGCCGGCTAAGGCTAGCACGTGTCGAGCTTCGTGCACATCTATGTCTTGCTGCACTTCCTAGCTCTCTGCTCATGGTTGTAGGCAGTTATGCCCTACAGTGCTTTCCTAACCACTTTCCTCTCTTCCTCTAGGCTTGCCACTACTTCCTCTACTGGCCACCATCCTGGTTAGCAGGTCATACTCATTGACCATGTCTTGGACCACGACTGGGATTTCACCCAAGTCCAGCTTCCCGGGTTTGTGTTTGCTCCTAACATCGTCTCTACTTCCCACTCCACGAGGTTATCGATCAGTCCAAGTAGCTCTGATAGCACTTTGCCCTCAATCTTGCTGTCCTTTTAGTCATCCTACTGTCTTTAAAGGTCCTATCAATGGGGATCCATAGCACCCAACTATCTTTTGGGGTCTCCTCCTATTGGTGGGTTCCTTCAAGTTATTAAGTATGACTATATTCCTTGTTATTGAAAATAGTCGTCAACTTATGTACGCTCAATGCTGGGTGCTCTGTTGTGCATGGTGCAAAATCAGGCTTTCCATTCTTTTGGTGCACTTGTGTGAAAGAAATCACTCTGGGGTGCGCAAGCAAAATAAAACAACCATACAGGTATGGCTACACCCTTGGCTTGTCTACGACCTAGTATGGCTCTAAGCGCGGTCTCTGCTCACTCCTAAGGATTGTCCGGGGTCTATGCCACTCCCTCTACACTCTATCAAGACCGGGTTACCATATAAAGGTCGGTTTTTGGCTCTAAGTCAGGTTTATCTCTTAGCCAAACTACTAGAGGTCACTTTTAGAATGTACAGTTACAGTTTTCTCTGGTTTTCAACTTCGGCGAGTCGGATTGGGCATCTAAGGATGTTTGAGAATGTGCCCCAATTGGTCCTAACCTAGGGAGGTGGTCCTATTCCTAGTTTTTTGGCTTTTATCCAACTGGTCCGATTCCTAGAATCAAACTGGTGGTCTGCTGACTCTAGGAGTCAGACAGTCCGACTAGAGCGTCCGATCGGATCGAGCTAGTCCGTGACTCAAAGTTTGGTCTGATTTTTCGTGTGGTACGATTGTTCACTGGTCTAATTGATGGGCTGGAGTTGACTGGCAATTGGATGTCTGACTAGACGAGTGGTTCAATTGAGGTGGGTGTCCGATTGGATGCGGGGTCTAGGCCCGATCGAACCACGTGGTAACTGGACCAGTCAAATGGTCCAACTTTGATAATCGAATGGTCCGACTCTCCAATTCTGGGAATCAAACCAGGACACAGTGGTCGAATGGTCCGACTCTCCAATTCTGGGAGTCCGACCAGGACACAATGGTCGACTGCGAGCCAGACGGTGTGGTGCGATGCATTTTGGCTGATTTCTCCACACATTGGTTGTGGCTGCCTACAGGTCTTTCCAAATCGAGCAAATACATAGCAAGGAAAGTTTGCATCTACCTAGGGTGGTTGGAAAACTCTGAATCAATGGGCGGGATCTCTTCTTTGACTTGCAACTCTCTCTCTCCCTCAAGCTCTCTCTTTCACTCTCAGTGTGCAGAAATGAGCTCTTACTTAGTCATTAGGCCTGGAAGCCCATCTTTTTTGAGCTCTTTTCTTGGTTGTGCCCTGTTTACAGCAGCAAAGCCCTACCGTTTTCTCACAATCTTTTGGTCTTATCCTACCTTAATGCAAAAAAAATCACAAGACAATGCTAGGGCTGAATCAACCTACTCGTCTACACTTCAGAAACCCAAAATATTTGCTTGTTTCAAAGATTAACACTCCTAAATCTCCTATCTACCTCAAGCACTGGTTCGGGGATGAAACCCTACTTCAAAGATTAACACACCTAAATCTCCTATCTACCTCAAGCACTTGTTCGGGGATGAAACCCTACTTCCAAAGATTAACACTCCTAAATCTCCTATCTACCTCAAGCACTGGTTCGGGGATGAAACCCTACTTCCATGCTCGATTTGAAGCACGTGGCACTCAAGGCTCGAATCCGTTGGTCCCGACAATGGAACCAAAATGAAGGGAGCTCTCTCGCTCAACCCCTGAGACCTATGAATCGCTTATTGGTCAAGCGTTTCAAGTTGAGCAGTAATGGCTACCACTCACATAGCCGATCTGCTCTCCCTACCTATGGGGTGTAGTGAGCTTACATTAATGCTCAATCAATTACCCTCCTCTTTCTTGCACTCTGGTAGCTCCACGATCCTTGAGACAAGCTCAAGCAACCTCAATCCCTCTCCGTCAAGCTCCATCCTCCATAGTTGTGCGAGACAAGAGAAGAGAAGAGAAGAGAAGAAGATGAAGAGAGAAGATGGGGAGCTTCTTCTCCTCGATCCCTCACTCTCTCACACTCCCTCACTTAAGCACACACAAGACGGCAAGAAGAAGAGAAGAAGAAGAAGAAGCTTTTTGCCACACACCAAGAATGAGAGTTTCCATTAACTTTTTGACTTATATACATGTCCTCTTTCCCTTGGGCAATCATCCCCTTTTTACATGGCCGGCCATGGTCTAGGCCCTTTTACATGGTCGACCATGGTCTTAGGCCCTTTTGTCCATTGTCCTCCTATCTTCTTAGCTTCCTTCCTACTGCCCATCTACCTTTACAATTTGCACAGGAGGGAGCCTGGCACTCTTTTACAACAGTTTTAGGGGCGCCTTGTATTTTAAAATGCACTACAGAAATTGGAAAGTTTTATATTGAGACAAGCTTTATCTTTTACTTTGCCTTACTTTCAACCCAAAAAGCATGTGATCTATAATATCCTCCCACAATTTATTCTTTGATTTACTTTATTTATTTGTAAGACTCATTTGCTTGGTTTAGGCTTACCACTTCAAATTTTCTTAGAATGATTCTAGAGTGTTTAATTTTTTAAGCCAATTAATATTCTACAACTCATTTCTCTCAGTTAATTGAGTCCCAAGCCTCATAAGTCATTCTTGATTTTGCCATCTTTACACATAGCTTGATATTTTTAAAACCATTTCAAGTTATAGTTTTCAAATTTAGAGAATGACTAAGTAAATTTCCCTACTTTGAGCTTATTTCTCTAATTCTTGAACTTAATTTGCTTAGATTTTTCACTAACTCCGTAATATTGTCCTCTAGGGCATATGCTATTATAATGATACAATGACAAGGTGACCTTCTTTGAAATATTGCTCCTAGTTAACTTGAATTAAGTGGCCCACTTTTAGAAAACAATGCTAGTGATGAAAGCATAATGCTCTTGCATATGCTTGTGCGCCCTTGTTACTTTAAAGGGGTAGAATGGTTAGTTGAAGAGTTCCAAGTTTTCAAGTTTGAGTCCACCAAGGTTGAAGTCTTTCATTGTGAGAATAGCTTTAAGGCATTTTGAGATCCTTCTAGTTCAATTCTTGATTGTGGGATATGCCTTGCACCTTAGAATTGTTCCTACCACATTTAAACCTCTCTCTCTCTCTCTCTCTCTCTCTCTCTCTCTCTCTCTCTCTCTCTCTCTCTCTCTCTCTCTCTCTCTCTCTCTCTCTCTCTCTCTCTCTCTCTCTCTCTCACCTTAGAATTGTTCCTACCACATTTAAACCTCTCTCTCTCTCTCTCTCTCTCTCTCTCTCTCTCTCTCTCTCTCTCTCTCTCTCTCTCTCTCCCTCTCCCTCTCCCTCTCCCTCTCCCTCTCCCTCTCCCTCCCCCTCCCTCTCCCTCTCCCTCTCTCTCTCTCTCTCTCTCTCTCTCTCTCTCTCTCTCTCTCTCTCTCTCTCTCTCTCTCTCTCTCTCTCTCTCTCTCTCTCTCTCTCTCTCTCTCCACACACACGTAAAGCGAGAAAACCTTCTAATAATGTATGGTACCTTATATCCCATAGCATCAATGTAACCACGATAGAAAGAATATTGCCAAAAGGATGCTAGCCCATTTCCTAGGTTAGGTTTGTGAGCCTATGGTTTTGATCTCTTGGTGAGAAAGCTTTTTGATATATCTTAGACTTTGGCTTGTGCTACTTTTTAAGAGGGAAAATTTGGGTTTGACCTTTAGGTTGTGCACCCTATAAGGTGAAGAACGAGGATGAAATCCAATGAATTGATTGCAAACACAATCATGGTTTTGTCCAAATAATTTAAGAGGGAAAATTTGGGGTTGACCTTTAGGTTGTGCACCCTATAAGGTGAAGAACGAGGATGAAATCCAATGAATTGATTGCAAACACAATCATGGTTTTGTCCAAATAAGAAAGGATATCTTGGTGTTCTCCTAACATTCCTAATGGTTCATGCTTTGCAACTTTTTCACTTTTTTCATGGTCAAGATCAAACTTTTTAAATATCTTGAATGTATAACAATGGACCTTAGGGTCAAATTCCATCAAAAATCCTTTTCTAGTTTTACAAAAGTCAATGAATATCATTGAAACTCTTTTCTTCCCCATAGGTTAATATCAAGGTTAGCTAAAATCAATTGGACAAGAAAAATAGATTCTAGGCAATACAAAGAGTAACTCTTTATTATGATTATTTCTTTTTTTCCCACTAGGAGCCCAATAGAAAGTAAAACCCACTAATACAATTCTATGAAGTACATCTCTTCACTAAGGTGATAACAATAATTCCTTAGATATGATGAATTTCCTTGAGTATTGAACTCCCCCTCAAAGATCTTGAAATTGAAAACCATGGTATTTTCTTAGCTATAATAAGCCTATTAAACAAAAGCCTAAACTTGGGGACCTTTGTTGAATCTCTTTATAAGGAGTCATGGTGGTTCTATTAGTTCTTTCCAAAATAGAGGATATTATTGTACTATTTCTATATAAAAGTGAATTTTAAAATATTCTATTATGTATAAATAGATTATTATTTGGTTGCAAACATATGATACAACCAAGCATAAGTTCTTCTTTTATATGCTTATTAAATGTGCATGTTTTAAAATTTCAAATTTTTGTTAGACTTTTAGGTTGAACATTGATACAAAGTACCACATGATGTTATTCACCTATCCACCCTTGTAAAACATATTTTGTCCTAAATGTTTTTTTTAAAATGCTGGTTGGCAAATGGGCTTTGTGGATTTAAGGCTCAAAACTATTTATGATAAGGAAGATGTGTTAAAAACACATATACTTAAGCTCGCATATTTTCAAGAACTTAATGATGTTCGTATACCTTCAAATTCATCACTTCCTTCTGACCGTAGCCATCAAGTAAGGCCAAGTTTTTTCTTGGTTAGCCCTTTCTTATTTAGTGACACACATTATTTTTTTAAAAGGCAAATAATTTGATTTTTCTATCAAAAGTGTTTACAAGCATCGCTTGGAATGCATTGGGCATTTTACCCTAAAGAAAAAGTCACTTCCTAAGCAACTTGAACCCTATCTCATATCCATATCCTTTCTTCTTCAAAGGTGTAAGGACCAACAAAACCTCCCTTACAACTTGGCTAAACAAAAGATCTATTTTGATTCAATTTTCCTTATTTAAAGCCATTCTATTCCTACTCTTTGAGATAGTCATAGTTGTAATAGCTCCATTATCCTTGTGTTGCTATATAATGGCACAATGCATGGAGGAAATTTTCCTTCTTTTGGAGACACATTGGGCACCATGGTGATACTCACATGAACCTAGACAAATGATCCTTTGAACTCACCTTCCTTGTAAATTACCTTTCACAAATGCAAAACCAACTTCAATGAAGGAGTGTTGCACGAAGCTCTTCTCATCCTATATTTCCACGTTCTCGATTGGGTATTGGGATATAGGCTTCCACTTCTAACTTGATCCTAGAAAATATATGATCTTTCCTAGGCTTAAAATCTTTCTACCCTTTTAGTGTTAGGGCCTTCTTGACTTTGTGGTTGTGTAAGTGGGCTTGTGATCAGCTTGGTCCCACAAGATCGTATAGCCATTTGCAATGTGATGTCTAGTTATTATTGATTATGCCTCCATCCACTCAACCTTTTGGGAGTCCCACACATTCACCCATCACTCATTTCCTTTTGCAGCCAACACCTTAGAAAACTTTCATTCTTTGGTAATAGAGGGAGTATTATCTTGGATTGCAAAGGGTGACATCCAAATATTCATTGCTAGCAAGGCATCGCCACCCCTAACTTTCCCATAGGATATCTCATGCTATTGCATGCTAGTTCTTAGTGTCCACATACTTGAGATGAATTGTCTAACTGTCCTCTCTAAAGCACGCCATTTGGCCTTGGTAAACGAACACATCCCAATAATAGATATACTTGATGGGCTAATGATGGTATTCAACATGACAATCTTGCCATTTAGGCATGTTGACAACCCATTGTACTTCTTTAGCTTGAGTTCTACTTTGTCCATTGGGAATCTTTGCTTGGAGGTTAAAGTGATGCCCATAAGGCATACAATATATCAGAATAACGGCCCAAGTTCTATAATCATAAATCCTTATTGTTGGCCTCTCATAGTTTCCAACCAAGGAGATTTGTGAGGGCAAGGTTGCTCATTGGCCATGCTACTTCTTCCTACATCATTGACCCATTTCTTAGAATGATTGACTCTAAGATGTAGTAAGGAGTCCTTAAGGGACTACCTGTACTTGATGGTTCCTCCTTTTGTGCACCACAAATGTTTGTTGATGATATTACAAACATCCTTGTTGCTAAAAATACAACTTGACTACCTACTGAGAATTGTTGAGGTTTTCTCTTATGTGTCGAGCTCAATCATTAGCGATCAAAAGATAGGAGTGCTACCCCTTGCCTTTAACAATGAGAAATGTGGATCATGCAATATGGAACACACACTCTTATAGATATCCACCTTAAGAGATAATCCTAAAAAGGAATGGCATGACCAATATTTTAGGTAGCTTCTTCTAAAGATTTACCTCCTTTGAATCATTATTCTAAGGCTTAGTGCTCCTATAGGCAAATACCTTCTTCCATTGAGTTATTTTTCTTGCTTATGGTCTAAAGGCTTAGATATTTCCTTTTAAAAATGATTCTTAGTCCAATGTGCTATCAAGAAAACCTTTTAGAGGAGTTATACATGGCACCTGCCAATGGTTTAGCAATTTGGCAAATGCTTAGGCACAAGGAAAACTATGGCCTCTTCTTCCTTTCTCTCATTTGACATGCATGCACACATTGTCACTTGCATATTTATATATGAACATATTTGTTGTATGTAGATATAGATGGATTAACCATAGTTAATAATAGTTTCCCTTCCTCCTCACATGATACCTACAATTTTTGTAATTCAAGCTTATGTGTAACTTTTCTATAGAATTATAATCAATATTGAAGATATGTTCCAATAATGTTGTTGGTTCCATGTCTATCTCAATCATCCTATATAACGTGTTTCTTAAGCACTCAAACCTTACAATTGTTGAAATGTGAATAGTGTCCACATTTACTCTTGCATTATGATATGCCCTTAATAACTTTTCTTCATGCCTTTTGGAGAGAGAGAGAGAAAGAGAGAGAGAGAGAGAGAGAGAGAGAGAGAGAGAGAGAGCACCCTTTTTAATATTTTTTAAAAAATAAACTTTTATTTCTTTAAAAAATTTCTAAAATAAACTTTTCTTTCTTAAAAAGCAAGATATCTACACATTTCAAGGCTAAGCGAACCACTCGACTGAAGTTAATAGAGGGTAAAATTTTTGGGACTTGCATCACCTTGTCAATGCACCATTGTATAAGCATATGCCCTAAAGGGCAATGTTAACAAAGGGTTACTTCAAAGCAATATAGATTTGTGCCTTACTACAACCTATGTTGTGCATATTTTGATGAACTCAAGCAACTTTGTGAGCTGCAATATTCTCAGTGTTGTTTGAAGCATGCAAATGTTCAATGGATCTAGAAGTGGATAGGTATTTGTCATGCCCTTACTATAATGTGGTGTTCATGAAAATTGGGATACATGCTTTAAACAAATTGCAAAGGGTGGACAAAGAACCTTTAAGTTTTAGGAGGAGGTTTTAAATTAGTAAAGATAAGGGCATACCTTTTAATCATATATTTGAAAAGTGTGATTTATGGGCTTAAAAGATACACAAACTTTTAAGTTTGAAGTTTTGGCATTAGTTCCTAGTACTATGGTTCTTAAATGTGGCCCAATTGCCGAGATGTGTGAAAAAGGCCATATGTTTTGGTCACATTTGTAGGTTGGTGTTGACAATTGGATGATATGGCGACCACCATGGATGGTTAGGCTGGTGGGTAGCTAGTGGTGCAACCCTCCCTGGGTGGCCACTACAACCCATCCTTAGGGGGCATAACTAGAATGGTTGAGAACAGGATATGGCCACACTACTCCCTTTAGTGTCTATCCTCTTTCCTCGTGATCATACAAAGGCATGAAGAGACCAAGTGAAAGGTTTGGTTCATATGTTCCAAATTCTTCTAAAAGTACAAATGGATCGCTACCAAACCTTCCCTCCAATGATATCTTTTAGGTTGTCTACACTTAAGATCCATTCCTCTCCCGGAGCATTTTGAAATTGTATATTTTTCTGTATATAACCTTTTTCTAAGATCTTAAAAATATTTATTGAGGGCCTCACCTCTCTTCATGTGATCATTCAATGGTTGGGCCTTTGAGGTTCCGGTTAGTGGCCATCTCCACCATTGCGTGACCAGACGCATAGATGATGCCCCCCCCACCCAAGCGAAGGAGAACCAATTACTAAATACCCATTGGCCACTATGACAGGAGCGGTGTTGTAGTGCCACGTCAGGAGCAGTGTTGTAGTGCCACGTGAGCTCATTGGCCAGTATGACAAGAACGGTGTTGTATTTCCATGTCAGCTCCTCCTGTCCGCCATAGATTCACTTTCCTTCTCTCGCGCCCTGAGTTTTCTCTCGCCCACGTGATGAAAAGCCTCTCGGGTCTGTCCTCCAATCCCGGCGCGAGCCACCCCCCCCCCCCCCGCCGGCCGCACCCGCGCTCCCCCTCCCCTCTCTCTCTCTGTGCGTGTGTCTGTGTCTGTGTCTCACCATTGCTACAGCTTCCCTGCTAGCGTCTCGAAGTGAATAAGAAGCTTCCAGCTTGTGCTTCAGCTTCGTCCAATCTGGTGCTGCCACTCAGCGCCCCCCATTTACACATCAATTCGTGAGACATATGAGTACCCCAGCGGCTTCTTGGGTGAAATGCAATGGGATCTCCGCATTGCAGAGCAAAGACACCCCTCCTTGGACATGGCTACTCTTGTTGCAGTTTACACAGGGGCTTTATGCAACAGGCAGATGAACAGCCACTTCCCTGAATCCATCTGATCTGGTTCCTTAGAGGGGACATGGCACTATTCACAGCAGAAAATTCCTATCCAGTTCAAGAGCCTCTTCGTCGTATCACGGTCTAGTCTTTCATTTCTCCTTTGTGATGGCATTCGACATGGATTGATGCAACTGAAATGCGCTTTCTGTACCGAAAAACTTGACCGATGGCACAGGTGAGGGTTGAAAAATCCACTTGTGTGCAGTAACAGGAGAGAGAAGGTTTGTGTAAACTTCAACTGTTGTCCACTCCATGCCATCCACTGGCATCCTGCCCAATTAAAGTATATCTGTGGGCCGGATGAAGTCAAGTCAAGAAGGAAGATTGGAGGCCATTGCTGTGGAGAGCAGTCGAGGGGCTGAGGCAGGAGCTCTTTTCCCTCGGGTGCACGTCAATGAAACGAAAACTTCAGGAGTAAGGGGCCCCCCTCGCAACAAGATGGCTCTGTTTGAGCAGTTGACAATACCACCTCACCGGTTCAAACCCGTTTTGAGCTCAAAGTTACCTTGTGAAACTCCTTGTTCCACAGCTCAGGTGTGCACCTTACTTTGCAAATGTGACTTTTATATGCTGCTATGTTGATTGTGGCTGACCTGAGCTGTGCACCTCACTTTGCAAATGCTACTTCTGTATGCTGCTAGGTTGATTGTGGGTGACATCTCTGTTTACATAAGTTTTGCTCACTTAAAATATTTGTTTCTTTTTTTGTGTTTGGGAGTCGGTTTTGTTAATAGACGTGTGTTTTCTTCTTTGTGTTTGGGAGTCACTTATGTTAATAGACATGCATTTTTTGATGAATCACTTGCACCTGCTCGAATATGAACATTATTGGATTCTATTGGTAAGTGTTTTAGGAAGCAGGTCATGTATGAGGCTGCTATTCATGGCTCCCCTACTTGGGGATCAAAGGTCTTTCCCCCTTGCAAGTGGTCTAGTATGACAAAAGTGCTTTTTGTGGATAGCCTCATTGTAAGAAGCATGCAAAGGTTCAAGTATGTAAGGTTTCTTCAGCTAATATTTAGGTTAATTGGCCCTAAATATTGGAGACCATGCTCACAGTTTCAAAGATTGATATCGGAGAGTGCAGGCTTGCTTGGAGGAGGTGATTGGTTATGACTATGGATTTTAATAGGTGACTGTTTTGATTGGAGAGCTCTCTCCTAGAGTGCTTTGGAGCAGAGAGGAGAGTGAGCATTCCATGGTTGGTGTCTAGGGTGATGGGATCCTTGCTCTCTTTGCCCCTTTTTTTGAGTAGAGGGCCAAACTCTTAGCACAGCTAACTTTGCCTAAGGCACAAGGTCATTGATCAATAGACTCATGCTGTCATCCTTGACATGTAAATATGATTTTCTAGGACATCTTTACTTTTTTTGAGGAACAGAGTTCATATATATGCTAGTCCTTCTCTTGGACAATTATGAGAGTCCATAAGGACTAGAGGGGACCATAGCTTGTCTAGGATTCTTGTAGTAGTAGACAATGGGGTGCTACCCTCATATCATTCAGCTAGTGCAAAAGTGACCATTATTGCTGTAAAAGGAGTTCTGATTGGAAAGCTAAATTGACAAGTGTCATGAGGGCCTTGGATGTCCATGGCTAAGAAGAAGTCCTTAAAGACCAACTATTGGGGGGGGGACTGCTTTTCAATGGTTGAAGTGCCTTCTAGATTTACTTGAATACTTTATTCATGGTGGAAGAGAATGGTAGGTTGATCTTGGATAGAGAGCATCAAGGACAATCTTACCAAGGAGTGCCTTGGAAGAGGATTAGAGTGGTTCATGTGAGAGGAAAATTTTTGATGGTTGATCTTGATATCATTTGGCAAGAATTACATGAATGCCTTGTGGATTTGGGAGAGAGCCTTGATTGGGATCTAGGTGATTGGCAATGTCCGGCCTCCTTGATATTTGCAATCACTAGTGAACTTCTTCTTGTACATAGCCAAGTGATCTTGATGTGTGGTGATGACCTTGGACTTTGAAGGCCTACTAGGAGCATGAGACCATCTTCATCATTACAGATGGGTCTTCTAGCTTGGCAAGATTGGAGGCACTCTTGGAAGAAAAGTTATGTCATCTTGTTTAATGGTTTGGGAGATTATTAAGGCATCATAAGGTGGCACATTTGGAAGGCTCAATGTTAGCTTTGGGAGACTATCATGGTCTCACAAGATGGTGCATTTGGAGGGCCCAAAGTTGGCTGATTTTGTGTGGAGATCACAGGTTGATGTTGACCACTCTTGTTGTGCCATTGTGTTCTATCATACACACCTGCACGCATTCATTAGTAGGAACTTAGATGACACTTTTCTAGATACAAGGATAAGATAGTGGGAAATAGCCATATAAATCCAACCTATGTACAACATGGCACAAGCGATACAAACATATTCAAGAAACATAGAAATGTGGACAAAAGCTCACCTCCTAGCCATAGAGCCAATATGTGTTCACCCTTCAGCTTGGGGTCAACAAAATATCTGCCCAACATCCCATTGCAAGCGTTTTTAACCCATACCATCAGCCTGTACCATCCTAGTGTGTTGATGAGATTGCCAAGGGGGACCTAGAGTCCAAGTTTGGTGATCACATGAGGTGTTGTGTAAGTGAGTCCTTTCATAGGACTCCTCAGTTATAGCATCAAGGCATGTTCTCACCTAGTTACTAAATGACCCATGGTTAGTGGCCAATGCTATGGGTGCTCAACTTGAATATCCCAAGCTGCAACAATTCCTCCCTCATGAATGAAGTGTCCTCATATCCTTAAGGATAGAAGTGACTTCTGTGTGAGCAAATTGACTCCAATGTTGCCTTCACCTCCATTATGTTCTTATGCTTGACTAAGTATTTTGAATAAACATGTAGGCTATCTCATGGGCTCTGCATTGATGCCCTTGGTCCATCGGTTTGGGCTTCTCAGCCAGCCTAAACTGTCACTTATGATAGCTAGGACTCCTAGTACTAGCTCTGTTATGACAAGTAAGACATTTAGCCCTAGGGTTTTCTATAGAAGCCTTTTTTTGTATATTTTAGCACATCAATGTGTCCATTATTCATTGTGATTGGCTGATCACTGTACTTCCATTCCATGGTTTGTCTCTTGCTAGCAGGAGGCATGCCCATCTGCTCTACTATGAGTCTTATTTGATGTTCAAATCCCATGTCAGCTTCATCAAGTGCAAGATATTTGACATTGGACGTGGCTATGGTCCCTCTTTGCAAAAGGTCCTTAAAATGTCCAGGAGGGCCACAAGGATGTCAACCCCCCTTTCAATATCCCTAAGCTTAGTTTCACCTTTGCAGCTTCCCAATAGTGATTTTTCCCTGAAGTGCACTGCCCGTTTTCTGCACCATAACTGCCCTATAGGCTGTAGGCCAACTTCATCGACCTCTAAACTACCCACCTTGACATTGTCCTCATGATTCTCCACCCTCGGCTAGCCAAAGTTTGGGGCTTTTACTTGGAATCCTCTTTTTCGGCCTCCACACGTTGATGATATCATCTCTGGGCCTTTTATTGCTGATTTAAGGTGATATTGAAGAAAAATCACCGCATTTGGAGATATTTATTTGGCATTTCTCATTGACACCTGCTGTTATGTATTATCTTTGGGGATGATTCCAGCATTGAATCACTAGATTCAACTTCTCTTTTTTTGCTGATAACACTAGGTAAAAATATATACATTTGAACTTCTGTTCTTGACATACTTTCTCTCTCCTCACTGCTCTATCAATGAAGAGAGTTGTTATTTCCCACATCTGATCGTGCAAGACAACAATGCAAGCTTAGTATCAACTTGCTTCACTCTATCAGGTGCACAATGAAGCATGTATTGCTTATCTTCAAAAGCAACTAAAAGATCTTCCCATGGACGGAAGAGGTACCCTAGATTCTCATTTAATTAGCATTAAAGATCTTCAAGAGCAGTTAGTTAACATTGACGAAGTGGTTCTTGATAATCAGCTTGTGACTGTTACTCTTATTGGATTGTCTGAGTCTTATCAAGGCTTTGCGACTACCCTAAGGTGGTTGTGGTGATGAGGAACCAAGTCACTTATACCCTCCATAGGGTCCTCCTCTGAGGCAATGTGCTTACAACAGTCAATGATGTCCTGCCCTGGCTTTTTGCACAAGTTGCATCTCTTTGCATTGTTAGAAGTAAATTTTTGGGAGTTGGTTGAAGATGAACCAACAATGGAAGAGGTCGATTGAGGCAGTATCTGAGAAAGAAGTGTTATGACCAGCATGTGTGGCTGCTAGTTTTGGGCCAGCATACTTGGATTTGCTGTGAGATTTCCTTCTCTGCAATGTCAAGTGAAAAAGGCCTGATCAATGCCATGGTAGTATTGCAATTAAGACTACTTTGCTCTCCTACTTGCTATCACCAATGAGACCATTAACTTTTCTGAACTCACAAATTATACTTTCTTCATTTAGTGTTAGTATAACCCCTTTGTTTATGATGAATGTCTTTCTATCTCTGATGGTGTTTCTACTTGGGTACTTTGATAGTGATAGTGGTGCTTCTAAGTACATCCCTTCCTGCAGAGAATGATGCACATCTATTTCTTATGTACCTAAGGGGGCACAATTATGTGTGCCAAAAATGCCTCATGTCATCAAAGACATTTCCATGTGCAGGTGGTTACAAATTTTGGCAATCCTATGATGTCCCATGATGTTCTCTAAGTGCCAAGCATTAAGAAGAATCTTATATCTATCTCAGCCATTTCTACCTCCAGCTTTTGAGTTGTCTTCAATAGCCCTTGATGTGCCTTGTACGATGATAGTAGTCTTCTTCCATTGTAATGAACGGTACTCTAAGTTAAGGCCTTCATAGGCTTCACTCTTATGATTAGCAACTTGTTGAAAATTACACTGATCATACTCTTTCAGCAAGTGATTCTCTTATGGCACATGTGAAGGTATGCTAGGGTTTGCATTGAGAAAACATAGAATGTACAAACATGACTAACACAAAATAATTCAGACAAAAATACAAAAATGCAAAATCAAGAAGAAGATAACTCGGAAGAAAGCAAGTGA
The DNA here is from genome assembly GCF_053477565.2 of Lygodium microphyllum. Lineage (NCBI taxonomy): Eukaryota > Viridiplantae > Streptophyta > Polypodiopsida > Schizaeales > Lygodiaceae > Lygodium > Lygodium microphyllum. The sequence continues at coordinate 13,046,353 of NC_141144.1, read as the reverse complement.
ATGCTGTAAATGAATGAATGTTTGTACAAAGTGCTTAAAGTAGAGCTATCCAAGGGCCGATGGCTCTTGTAGGAGTGGGATGAGGGAGAAGTTGGAGTGTGATGTCCACTAGAGACGGACCCCGAGTGCTGTAACGACCAATCGAAGCTGTAGGAGTGCACAAACAGTGAAAACACAGCTTGTAGGAGTGTGTTGGAGTAGACTGTGAAGTAAGTGTATGACAGCATTCCAGCTGATCAGGCTGGAAATGCAGCAGCCTGCCAAGGCTGAATGGGCAATGCGGCAGCTGGGAACAGCCAGTCAAGAGATGGGATAGTTGAGGAAGCTGTCCAACATGTGGAGTCTGATCAGCACAGACAGCAAAAACACAGGCTGATCAGGTTGTGAACAAGGGGTGTTGACATCAGCTAACAGGAGAAAAATGCAGCAGGGAGGTGCCTTAAGTAGGTTGGGCAACAGCTGAAGATGAAGGTGGCAAGGGCTGGAGAGGGTGGCAACAGTTGGTGATGGGGTGGGCTGGAACTGAATGAACTGGGATGCCAAGAAACCAAGCACACCATCTATTTATAGATGAGAAACCGACCAGATTGTGGGAGTTTGCTTATGGAACACACAAACTCTTTTTAGCATTAAAGTTTGAGTTTTGGGGCTGTTTAAATGATCTAATGAAGGCTTAATGTGATGGTTATTTTCCATAGGGAGTTCAAAGGGCCACCCTAGAGAGGCCAAGGCATCATACAAAGGGTGCTTGTCAGCTGCCTAGTGGCCTACTAAGACGTGCAAAGGTGATGTAAAACCATTTTGAACCTTTTTAAAAAAATTTTGGTGAATGAATTTGTTCCCAAAGGGAATAAGGGATGGTTGGCTCACAAATTACAAAATAGAAAGTATGTTCACAGCCACTCGAAAGGGTGTTGATGATGAAGGAAAAGGGTGTAGAGGTATGTACTGTTGGTGGAGACTGATTGGGATCCAAAGACGACAATGTGCTGAAGGGTGCTTTCCACAGAGAGATGCCTAGATGAATACTACATGATGAGAATGCACATACAATTGTTAGTGATGTACATTTCATGGGTGTTAAGCCATTTATTAGTGTAGCAACATGGAACTTGACAAAATGGACCCTTGGAATGCTGAAATGCTGTTTGGAAATGCGCAGGAATGGGAAAGGTGTTCTCAGTATGTTCCCAACAATGTTCCAACCTTGGAACATTTTCGAGCCAAGGAACATTGCTAGGAATGTGGCATTCTTGGCAGTGTTGCATGTTGCGTCTTCATTTTTTTCTTGTCTAAGCACATTCATCTCCACCTTTGCCTCCCATTCTGCCTACTGCAGTTTGCTTTCCTTGCCATCCTATCTCTCTCTCTCTCTCTCGTCCCCCCCCACCAAGAAAAAAAAAAACCAAGATTTGAAATAGTCAATGGTTGTTGTGTCGACTGGTATTAATATATCATGCACCGGTAATTTTGTTTTTAGTAGTGCACTATGATGTTTAAAGTATGGTTTTAGAGTGACTTTGAATACTTGTGAAGTTATTTATTATAGAATATGAAAAAATCTTATATTTACTGATTTTTAAATTCTTGTTCCTGAAGTGGAATGTCGCCATTTCAATCCCGTTCCCCATTTTTGTTACCACTCCCTGTTACGTGTTCCGTGTGTGAAGAAAACTACTAGGGTTTGCACTGAGGACACACAGGGTGTACGACCACGACAGAAACACAAAGAGATAGACGTAGACATAAAGACCAAAACTCAAACCCTAAACGCAAAACTCAAAACTCAAACACAGAAAGTGAAACACAAACAGAGGAAGGGAGAGAGAGAACACAACTCTGAAGTGAATGAATGCTGTAAATGAATGCAAGAGTGTACAGTGTGCTCAAGGGCAGAGCAATGTCGGAGAGTGACGTCCACCTAAGACGGATCCCAAGCTTGTGACCACTAGTCGGAGTGTCTGAGGAGGTAGATGCTGTAAACGGCAAGTGGCAGCAAATGCTGATCAGCAAACGCAAATAGTAGGAGTGTGTGTGATGGCTAGTGGTTGTCCCAGACAGTAAACGCAGATTTGAAATTGCCACAGGATGATGAACAACTGACGCCTAGCCTGCACATGTGCAAATGCAGGTTGAAACAGTGTCTGATGTGGCTGGCGATGATTGGATGATGAGATCGCAGTAGATGATGATGTCGCCAGCAGCTGATGTCAGCATGGATGAAGGCGCTAGCAGCAGGAGTAAACATGGATGGAGTGGCAGCAATCATGAGGGCTGGATAGCCACGTGGGAGGAGGTTGATGGCTAAAATCTGCACGTGGAGTGAGAAACCTGCACAGACGGAATGAGGCTGAATGGGGGCAGCTTGTCTGTTTATAGATGTGGAAGGGTGCCCAAAAAATTAGGGTTTGTGGGAGGCCACTGAAACTCTCTTGGACTGCTTCCCTTTTTAGGATTTTTCATTAATTAAGTGTGCTCTGGGGCTGTTTAAGAATGCTAATCAGCTGAAAAGCGTGTTCTAGCTCAACACCCCCTCTCAGGTCCAAAACTGAGCCGAAAGGTTAGGCCAGCCATTGTGATGTTTATTGACCCCAAGGCATCCCACCCTAAAGCAGCTTAGGCATCGGACAAAGGGTACACATCGGCTGCCCAGTGGCCTACCAAGACTACAGAGGCGATGGTTATCTTACCAAGGGAATCCAAGTATTTATCCTAGAGAGGACAGGGCATCGAACAAAGGGTGCATGTCGGCTGCCCAGTGGCCTACCAAGCCCTACAAAGGCAGATGGAACCACATGGAACTTTTTTAAAAAAATGAATAAGTGAGGTAAATTTTATGGGATGCGGCAGATTGAGTAATAGTGACCCAGAAGACGGGAGTAAGTAGGGTACACCCAGCACATCACAAAACAAAACAAGCTAACCCATCCACTTGAGGGTGTTGATGACGAGGGAAAAAACAGGTGATGAGGTATCCATATGATAAAGAAGGATGGTGGTGTGGTAACAACAACCGCCGGTGGAAACAGCTTAGGATTTGCTCAAGTGGTGGTCTGCACAATGAGATGCAAAGTATGCTACATGCTGAAGAATGCTCATGTAGCAGGTGTCACTTCGACAGTGTCCCTCATGGGAAAATTGTTCACTTGCCTAAGCGCCCTAGTACAAAGATGTTGAAATCATGCAATGCAAAGGGTAAGGTACAATAGGGGGAAGAAACCGATGTTGAAGACAAAGTGCTGAAGCTTGTAGAATACCAAGAAGGGTAGGAACCCCCTCTCAACCTGGATGTAGATGCGGAAGAAGGAAGAGGAGCTTGATGTTGGTCTTCATATGGTGCCGAGAACCATAAGGAATGAAAGAAGATGAAGTGGATGAAGCACCCCACTAGAAGAGCAAGATAGAAGTCACTGCCATGATAGCATTGAGAGAGATGTTGCATGATCCGCCTCGGGAGGAGAAACCGCCACACTGGAAGAAGAGCAAGCACTCCGAGGATGATGAAACCATGAAAGAAATGGTGTGCATCCCCACGTCTCTAGTCTAGGTAGGATCAAAGCAATCTGCAAGTTAGCCCTACATGAAAGACAAAACCTTACAAAAGAGATGAGAATTTGCAAACACAGAGGTTAATGTTGAGATGCTTCAAAGCAAAATATAACAGAAAGAAAATCTAACGCAAAATAAATGCAATGAATGTGTATGTGTGTGAGTAAATGTAACGGAAGACAAAAGAATGGAAAAGCTAAGGACAATGACTCCTATGGGCTCGACTCTAAGAGTGCGAAAAATGAATGCTAGATTGACCCAGGATATCCGAAAGGACCTAGAGACATGCTAGTCTAAGAAGGTGGCCACCGTCGCGTATGTCTAGTAGCAGGGCTTTGCCAAGGGAACGCTTGATGAGGTGGGGAGGAAGGTGAGATAGATGCATGAAGTGCAATGGGATCGGAACTTGTAGACTAATCAGCTAGTCCCTTAGGGGTAGTGAAAGAGATGGGCTCCTAAGGTTGTACTCGAGCCACATGTCTAGCAACAACGGGTGTTGAAGGAGCAGAAGAAGCAAGAGTGGAAGGCGTAGCCCCACTGGATTGTGCAGTCGCAGTGGTTTGCTGAGGCTTTTTAGGTGGAAGACCTTGGGGCTTGGAGCGACACTCCTCTTCCACATGGCCTGCTCTCTGGCAGTGTGTGCAAAACCGGTTTTTCTCAGGGAGTTGTTGCCAGATAGGTCTAGATTCTTTGGTTCCATTTGAGAAAGAGGAGTCACCCTTTGATTGGCTTTCCTTCGCATCTTGCGAGTTCTTGCCACTTGTGGTTTTCCCTCCTGAAGAAGAGGCAACCAACCCCCTTTGCTTTGAATAAGGTTGTGATGAGGATTTCTTGCGGACTTGATCATGTAGTCTCGCGTAAGGCAAGAATTGACACTCGAACTTGTAGAAGGTTGGCAATCTAGATTGGGAGATGATGTGTTGAATGAAATTGAAGTACTTTTCAGGCAACTTATTCAAAAAGAATGTAACTTGATCGTCATCTAACTTTGGAGAGCCAGTAGTGGCGAACTTGGTAAGTAATCGCTGATAGTCAGTCAGCTTGACTTTCAGATCATCCCGTTCCTTAATAGAGAACTCTTGAAGCTCAAAGTCGAGATTGATGCACCGAGTATGATCACTAGCCGCATAGCGGTCGAGAAGGTGACTCCAACGCTTTGACACGAGCGGGAAGTGTTGCAACTAAGAGTGAAACTCAGGAAGCAATCCCTGCATTAGCTTAACATTGGCTGTGGCATTGTGGGCTCTCCATTGACGGATGTAGTCAAGGTGAGCTAGTCGAGGGTCCGGCATAGGCTCTAGACCGATGATGAGGTGCCAAAGACCTTGAGACTCAAGCACTTGTTGCATGAAATTAGACCAAGTGGTGAAATTTGACCCGTTAAAACATGTCTTATCTGTGAAGCCATTCTTGGCCGTTGCAACAGGAGTGATAGTGCTCAGAGATGGATAGTGTGAAAAAGTGTAGTGTGGGTAGGATGGGGGAGTGGAGTACACTTGGGAAGGGGCCCCAGAGTGCCCACCAGGCATGCGGGTAGTGTGCAAAGTGGATCCATAGGTAGGGATGGGCTGACTAGGCATGGGCATGGTAGCCATGAGGAACCCAAGGAGGTGGAATGGGAACACAGGGAGTAGAAGATGGGAATCCTTGCGCAGGTGTAACCCAAGGAGAGTGTGAAGACGCACCATAAGCTGAGGATGGAAACCCTTGCGTTTGAGTGGTCATGTGAGATGTGAAGCTGAGGATAGTGAGGTGGATGCCCATCACAGTTGACCCAGGAGTTATGGGTATGCTCATTTGCTGAAAGGTGAGAGGCACTGTGTTAAAGGGTGGCATTCCCCCTAACGAAGTACCATGGTGCAAAGAGGTTGAGAATGGGGTGGGGAAGGAAAAGATGCTAGGAGCGGAGACGGAAGATCCAACCCCTAGGGTGTGTGATGTAGATGTGGAGTGTAATCCAAGGTTTTGGAAAGATGATGAGAGTTAATCAAGGTGTGATATAGAAGAGGGTGGGATGGGAGGGAAGTGAGAAGTTTGTGTGACATGCTCAAACGAAACAGAAGCTGTAGATGTACTTGAATTCTGTCTGCTTTGTGAGCCCCCTTTATTGAAGTTCACATACGCAAAGCCATCCGGATCTTGTACCTCAAAAGAAGAAATAGGCGAGGGTTTTGATTCATGCAACACAAAAGAATTGTACAAACCTGACATTGGACGTGATTGAGATGATGAAGATGGATCGCCAGACGTTCCGAAGGCCGTATATCCTCCATGATTAGAGAGGTGGCCAGCCTCACCAACCGGTTCGAATGTGGTACCAAAACTAGTAGGAGGGGTGTAAACAGCACCGTACTTGTTGCGATAGTACTCCTCAAAGTCCTTCTTTGTCATGTTAGTGAAATCTGAAATGGGAGTAGAAGAAGAAGGTGAAAGTGGAGTGTCGTCCTCCTCATCAAGTCCATAATGCCGTCTCAGGGCCTCCAATGATGGAGAAGCTTGATAGGACATCATAGGAATTGGAGAAGAAGGTGTCTGGGATATTGTGATTCGGTTATGAGTCGTATTGTGTGCCTCGCACAAAGACTAGCTCTCCACAATATCCATAGGATACTCTTTACAAGAGCACCGGCTCTGATACCATGTGAAGAAAACTCCTAGGGTTTGCACTGAGGACACAGAGTGTATGACCATGACAGAAACACAAAGAGACAGACGTAGACATAGAGAGCAAAACTCAAACCCTAAACGCAAAACTCAAAACTCAAACACAGAAACTGAAACACAAACAGAAGAAGGGAGATCGAACACAACTTTGAAGTGAATGAATGCTGTAAATGAATGTAAGAGTGTACAATGTGCTTAAGGGCAGAGCAATGTCGGAGAGTGACGTCCACCGGAGACGGATCCCAAGTTTGTGACCACTAGTCGGAGTGTTTGAGGAGGTAGATGCTGTAAACGCAAGTAATAGCAGATGCCGATCAGCAAACCGCAAACAGTAGGAGTGTGTGTGATTGCTGGCAGCTGTCCCAGATAGCAAACACATTTGAAATTGCCACAAGATGATGAACAGCTGACGCCTAGGCTGCACAGGAGCAAACGCAGGCTGAAATAGTGTCTGATGTGGCTGGCGATGACTGGATGATGAGATCGCAGTAGATGATGATGTCGCCAGAAGCTGACGTCAGCATGGATGAAGGCGCCAGCAGCAGGAGCTAACACGGATGGAGTGGCAGTAGTCATGAGGGCTGGACAGCCACATGGGAGGAGGCTGATGGCTGAAATCTGCATGTGGAGTGAGAAACCTTGCTCCTACTCCTTCTGTTACCTAGACACCTCAATGGCGCTCACTAGACATGTGGCATATGGACGTTCCCTCTCCACCTCCGCCTTTCAAGTCACCTGATGGTTTGGGTGATTGGTGTGCCAACCCCACTACATTAGATTTCTCACCACAAGCTCTTCTAGCTACTATTCCACAATCTCCTCATGCACCACCACTCAGAACTACTTCACCTCACCTCAAGTTTCATTGACAAAGACCTAATGGGCATGCGGATGGTGGCCACATTCTTAGGCTAGCACTTTCGAGGTCCCTTAGACTAAACTAGTATTACTTAGTACTCTTAGTTCATTAGGCTACTAAGTCGAGTCCATAGGCTAACCTATCATTTAAGCTACTTAGCCTCAAGTTTTCCATTTCTCTTTTGCCTGCAAACATTTATTTACTCAAATACTCATTCATTTTCATCTTAACTTTGTGTTGCTTTAGCACCAAAGCATCTCGATATGAAACACTAGTATACAAGTTCCAATCTTTTGATACTTACACGTTGGGTTTTATATTTAAGTTAAAAACTAAATAAAGGTTTGCTCTAGCTCTTACTCGGCTGAAGACATGGGTTGCTAGCCATTCCTTTGTGGTTTCATCTTCTTATGAGCCTTGTTCTTCTACCACCATGAAGGCTTTATCTCCTAAAGTGGATCTTCAAGCATCTCTTGATGCTACGTCAGCAAATGCTTCTCCCTTGCTCTTCCAACTAAGATGCTTATTCATACTTCTTCATGGTTCTCAGCACTACACAAAGGCGAATATCAAGCTTCTCCTTCGGCATTGGCATCCATGCTTGAAAGGGGTTTTCTACCCTTCATCAATATCTTCAAGTTTTCAGCATTATCTTCTTGTCTTTGACATCAACATCAAGGCCCTTTTGTACCTTCCCTTTGCATTGCATGATCATCATCATCTTTGTAAAAGGGTGCTTGGACAAGTGAATAGTTTTCCCACAAGGAACATTGTCCGAGTGGCACCTTGTTGCTATTAGAATAGGGGCAACAATGGAAGCAAGAGAAACTACTTTCATAGATTGCATAAACACAAAGGACAGTGAAGAACAGTGCAAAGAACATAGGAATTCAAACAATGAGCAAACAACAATGGAATTAATAACACAATATAAGAGATGTACCGTATAAACCACACATGCGAATGGCACGTGTGGTGACTAGTAGTACCTCCAGACTCCCTCTCTCCGAATGGATGTGATTTGATACTATAGGAATGGAGTGGAGTATAAATAGATACTAGGGAGAGCTAGCCCCAAAATGGACTATCCAACAACCCATAAGGCACCCAGAGCAAAGCCTAATAAAGTAGCCACCACATGGTGTTGAGCTAAAACACGCTTTTCAGCTCATGAGCATTCTTAAACAGCCCCAAAACACACTTAATTAACGAAAAACACTAAAAAGGGGAGCGGTCCAAGAGAGTTTCAGTGGCCTCCCAAAAACCCTAATTTTTGGGGCACCCTTCCACATCTATAAATAGATAGGCTGCCCCCATTCAGCCTCATTCCGTTTGCTTGTTGTGAAGATGATTTCGGTGGGAAACCTTGGGCCTTGGTACAACACTCTTGGTCCAAATAACCTGACATTGGTAGTGTGCAAAATGTGTTCTTTTTTGGAAGTTGTTGCCAGATGTTTAATTTCATTAGTTTTGTTTGAGAAAGGGGTATCGGCCTTATTAGGGGTGGCCTTCCCCTCTTGAGAGTCTTGCCACCTCTAGATTTCCCCTTTGAAAAAGAGAATACCATAGCCTCCTTTGTATATGAGAATGTGGGAGAGGCCTTATTGTAGACATCATGTAGCCTTTGATAATGCAAAAACTGACTTCCAACTTTAATAGAAGGTTGATAGTTGAAGTAATGAAATGACTTGCTGCATAAAATAGAAGTATTTAGAGAGCAACTTCTTAAAAACTAATGTAACTTATCATCATTTGACTTTGGCACACTCAGTGAGTAGCTGCCTATACTCGGCCAACTTGACTTTCAGGTCCCCTTCTTTAATGGAAAACTCTTGTAGCTCATGATTGAGGTTGATGCTTTGAGTTGGATCTCTCACCGCATGGTAGTTAATGAGATGATTCCAATGATTAGATGCTAGGGGAAAGTGCTTCTTAGGAAGTAACCCTTGCATTAACTCAATATTCACTGTGTTGAGAAACCCTTCACCCGTAGTTTGCGTTTTGCATTTTGCGTTTAGGGTTTGCAGCCCCAAAAAGGGCGCCATCCTAGACTGACTGTGCCTATTTATAGGCCACTCTCTCACTCATTCTTCACGACTAATTCATTTAGTCCGTCACCTCTTCTCTCCAACCTCTTCACTATCCTCACACCCCTTCAGGAGGACATTGCGGTTTGTGGTTTGTGGCTGTCATCATCATCTTCCTTGTGCTATGGCACCCTTGTTCCCTTGTATCACATTCATTCCATGATTCAGAACTTCATCCTTCCATTCATCAGAGTTTCTTCTCTCTTCTCTTCTCTTCTCCATGTTTGCCAAGTTCACTTTGTGTTCCTCCCCGCAAACCCTACTATCTCGCTGGTATGTCATCTTTTGACATGGTATCAGAGCTGGATCTGCTCACCTACCAGCGAAGATCCTCCACCCTAGTGAAGGCAAAGACCGGTGGTGGGCTCGGCATCCACTTCTCTTCTTCTTCCACTGCATCAAAATCTCATTTTTGCAGATTTCAGGTGTTTCAGCTTGCTGCCCTCACTCCGTTTGCGGAGGACATCTCAGCCGAAGCTGTCCATTGCTGTCTCCATTAGTTGGCGTTTGATTTCGAGCCCTCTTCACGTAGTTTGGAGCTGATTTCTGTCAGGTGACTGCTGTTTTTGTGCAGACTCGCTGCCGTACATCTTGCCATGTCATCATAGTCCTGCTGCCTGTGTTTTCGGTCTTTCTCTCTCTTGTAGGCTGTCTTGCCTATGTTTTTAGTCTTTCTCTCCTTTGTTGCCTGCGTTTTTAGTCTTTCTCTCTCCTCACTTGCGTTTTTCTACTGGTTGCAGACTCTTACTGCTGGCTTACGGATCTGCAGTCCGCTCCATGAGAGACAGTGATTGTTTGATACCGTCTCCTCATCAGTCTGCTCCTTTGAGAGACAGTGGCTGCTCGACTCCTTCCTCCTCTTCTCTTCTTGCCTTGGTCACTTGGTTAGCATGGAGCCACCTCCTGAGATCAAGTACGGGCATATTCTTATAGTTCTCGGCACCACACAAAGTCCGACATTCCTCCTATGCATTGCATGTTTTCATCATCTTTGTACTAGGGCACTTGGGCAAGTGAACAATTTTCCCACGAGGGACACTGTCCAAGTGGCACCTACTGCATGAGCATTCTTCAGCATGTAGCATTGCATCTCCACCTCACTCTTCTCTTGTTCCCCTTTCTGGGCCTGAGAGGGGGTGTTGAGAAACCCTTCACCCGCAGTTTGTGTTTCTGCGTTTTGCGTTTAGGGTTTGCAGCCCCAAAAAGGGGCGCCATCCTAGATTGACTGTGCGTATTTATAGGCCACTCTCTCACTCATTCTTTACGACTGATTCATTCAGTCCGTCACCTCCTCTCCAGCCTCTCCACTACCCTCACACTCCTTCAGGAGGACATTGCGGTTCGTGGTTCGTGGCTATCATCATCATCTTCCTTGTGCTATGGCACCCTCGTTCCCTTGTATCACATTCACTCCATGATTCAGAACTTCATCCTTCCATTCATTAGAGTTTCTTCTCTCTTCTCTTCTCCATGTTTGCCGAGTTCACTTTGTGTTTCTCCCCGCAAACCCTACTGTCTCGTTGGTACATCATCTTTGAGCCCTCCATCGATAGATATGGTTAGGATGGTCAAGTCAAGGGTTCGACATAGCCTCTAGAAAGCACTTGTTGCATTAGAGTTGACAAAGTCATGAAACTCAATTGGTTAAAATGAGTCTTATTAGTGCATGCATTCTTGGCTGTAGCAATTGGAGTATGCATGCTTAGTGGTGAGTAGGCTGGGGAATTGGAGGCCACTTGGGGATTGACCCCAAAGTGCCCACCATGCAGCCGAAATGTATGCACACACAAAGACATTTGCATTGACAACCCACATGACCACTATTTGGTTGGTGCTCACTCTTGCATCCCATTGTAGATGGCCCATTTATTAGGTGGATATGAAGAGTGTCTTCCTGAACGGTGAGATCAAAAGAAGGTTTATGTGGAGTGGCTTGAAGCAAGCCCTTTGAGGTTGGAATGAAAGAACAGATGCATTTTTTCTTTCATGGGATTCATCTGTAGCCTGTTGCTAATATCTATTTTGCATTCAGTTGATGCTCTTTTGTTCTTTATCATTTTTCACGTAGATCACTTGATTACTAGACGATCTCAACAGCCAAGCTGTGTTGCATACCTTTGAGATGTCGGACATATGTTAGTCACATTATTTCTTAGTAGTTGTCTATCACAACTTAAGTAACTAAAGTATTGTCAAAAGATCCTTTCTACTTGTTTGTGAGCAAATCGACCATGGACTCTTTGTTGTTCCTTCATGGGACAATGTTATAGGTGCCTTCACTTGGGCTTCACCCATCAACAGCATTGGGTATCTTTTGCACTGAGTTGGGATTGAACCTTTGTGATTTATTATTTCATTGGTTAGAGGGGGATCATGTTTTTGGCTGCTCATTTCTTTGCATATATTTTGTATGTGCCCCTTAGCGCTATTTAGATTCTTCTTTCCTGATGTGTTGCTGAGAGGGGGTGCTGAGTTTTTGGTTTCTAGCTCGATATCAGGCACCCGCTGCATTTGCACGACCCACCCTTGGGCATTTCAGTGCCACTTATGCCACATGTGCTGGTTGGTCATATTTCTGGTGCCCATAGGTGTAGGTCAGACATACTCATCAGTTGGGCCTATTGATGGCCTCCCCATTGTACATCATTCAACTCACTCATTCATTCTGCATGCATGGGGTCTTATCAGTCTTGGGTGTTTGTTCTCATCTCTGCCTTCATTGCATTCATGTCTTGTGCATCTGTTTCCATCAGTTGTAATGGTGCTAAAAGAATTTATATTTCTGTGTCTTTCATAGTACAAACTTGCTAGCTATAATGATGTTTATCCTCATGGCTCAGGAATAAATTTGATTCTGATCAATAGAAATGTGCAGACAGAGAATTTTGGGGTGGGTGTGGGACCGACAATCGGCTGCAAGTATTCTAAAGTGCACGGATCATCTGATTCAGGGTTCTCCAAAGGTGGTCTGAAGTCAGTTATCAAGAACACTGACTCTCCTCGGAAAGTTTTTCCAAAGGATGTGATTGGCCTAATTGGCCAACGCAAGTTTTGGGAGGTTCGCAATACAATTGTTCAGTGAGTGGCTTGCTTGACCATACAAGTCCCTGTCATTTTTGACATGTTATCTTTTGCATATCTTTTATAGTCGAGCTCATGTGTGCGCGTGCGTGCAGGTGGAAGGGGGTGTGTGGCTGTGTGTGTGTGTGTGTGTGTAAGGAGGTATGTCTGGTTTGTTTGTGCATGCGTTTGTTAAAAGACTCCTTTGATCTTGGATATCCTGCTAGAATTGTTTAGGCCTGTTTTACAACTCCTTTAGAGTAGTCGATGCCTTGTCCTAGATGTCTCAGCTTGAGTTTCCCTGTCAGTATAATATGACATTGCAAAAAGAAGTGTGTACCTTAAGCATGTGTGTAATCATCTAGGAATCACTCCAACCATCTTTCTTGATGCACAACTGTTCTGCACATACAAGAGCCTCCCTCGATATATGTTTGAGCATGTATATGCATGGGTGAGCACAAAATGTACATGTACACACGCATGTGCACGTGTGCATGAAATCCCCCCCCCCCCCCCCCGCCCCCCCAACACACACGCACACACACACACGTGAATGCACTTGATTTGCTTATGATTGTTCCGTTGCAGGTTACAGGGCATCTCTAACATCAAAAAGTTTTCACAAGCAAGGCAAATCAATCCACTTATGAGAGCCACTTCATTTTTGAAATAATTTTTTTTGTTATTTCACAAAGGTGGAGCCTAATCGTCCTGTGGTGGTGAATTACAACTGGAGCCCAACAACTACAATTATCTCATTGCAGCCTGGAGATTGGATCAATCAAAGATTTCTTCCAAGAATGAAGAGGGCTTCCACTGGTGGATTTTGACTTGCCTCACCTGCAAGTTTGCCTGTTGGAGAGCTGCATGCAACTCACATGCCGCTTTTTGATATTGGAGATGCGCCTGTAACATGCAAGTAACAAACTATGAGACGAAAAGTGTGCGCAATGGTGCACTCATGCATATGCTCACCAGGAAGCTCCTATACTTTTTGATATTGGAGATGCACCTGTAACATGCAAGTAAGAAACTATGAGACAAAAAGTGTGTGCAATGCTGCACACATGCATATGCTCACTGGGAAGCTCCTATATGTTCAGATATTTCTGGGTCAACTGTGAGAGGGAAATTATTCTTGGGATACGTGTGATGCATATTGAAAGCTTGCTGAATGTGAATTGGCTAGATGATTACAAGTCAAAGCTCTAATTGTAAGACTCTTTTGGTGAAGAGAAAATAGGTACATGCTCTAAGCATTCTCGACAATGATGTGCAGGCAGCAGAGAACAATTTCATCACAAGTATTTGAGCTTCACCGGTTGATCAAGGTGTGAACTTCAATCTGTTAAGTCTATTCCACTTCCTTGAGGTTCTTGACACTTAACACATGCATTGGCCTATTGGCAGGTTCAGCAACTGGTTGCCCAAATGCCAAGTTTGTTGGGTGACCAAGACATCCAGTGTCTCCATATGCCAAAAAATTCCTCCCTTCAAGAACATGCTGATGCTTCTAAAAGGCTACCTGACCAAATGTCAGTACAATCTGATAAGGAAATCCTCCATCCAGGTAGATTTACACAAGGGAACCTACCAGAGAAGTCAAGCAAAGGCAATCAGAGTCATGAAATGGTTCAGCCCTACTTTGAGCAGGTTCAACAGCCTGGTCCTTGTAGACCGTGGCCTTATGGTTCTAAAGTAATGACTTGGGGTTACCCATGCACTTTGCCTGCAAATGCATCAATTACTGGTACATCCCACCATCTAAAAAACAAATCAATGCCAGCAAATGCATCAACCTTAATGCCATATATGTTGCCTATGTATAAGAGCATGTGCAACAATGATCAAATTTGGCCTTCTCAACCTAACTCACTCATAGCCTGGCAAACAGCATTCAATGTCCCAATCGATGTTCGAAGTTCTACTGTACAACCCAAAGAAATATTACCTGATTCCATTGTTTATCACCCAAAGGCTGTACAATCCAAGCATGGTGGTGCTCAACCGGTCAAAGGGACATTACAGTACAAGCCTGGTGCTACTTCAAGACATCCCTCTGTTGACCTGAGGCAGTCATCATCCAGTGAAGCTAACACATCCATAAATGATCCTCAATGCGTGCCCCTGCCAGAAGTTGCTCAAGTTATGAACAGTAGAGCTCCAGCTTCACCATCACTGAGTTCTGGAAATCATGGACTGGAGAGTTCGAAGCATTGCGTGTTACAAAGAGCTCGGGTGAAGGAAGACGAAAGAAGTCGACATTGGGATGGTAGCAGACACATGAACAGAGATTCGGTCTATCTGGAAGGTCAAGAATCCAGGGATGATGAGGATGCCAGTGGCTTGTGCCAAAAGGGCAAAGGGGGAGGTAATGGCAATGATGCATTAGCACTTTTTCCTTTGGCACCTACATGCACTACCAGTGAGGATGCTGGTGAGCCTTCCATTTCTGGATATCAGCAAACTTCGAAAGTTATCAGAGCTGTACCTCGGCCAGCAATAGCTGCAGTGGAATCAGCTGCAGGAATCTTAAAATCTCTTCAGCAAGAAAGAAGACTGTAAACAATACCGGGCACTTCCACCATTATAATGGAATGAAACATGCCCTTCAATAGATTTATGTTTGTATAGCAAAGTGTCTCTTTAAATACAAAGATTCAAATTGTCATTTCTGCTTTATTTTCTCTTACTTATCCAGACAAAATTTGAATGTGGCTGTGATTAGAATGTTCACCAGACGCAACCCTATTTGAAGGTTAGTAGTGTAATTAGCAAAACAGGCATGAGTACATGACTGGAAGACATGGTAATTCTACTTCAAGAGGTTTCATTGTCGATAGGCTAATGTGACATTTGTTGTCTTCAGGCATGGATTTGTAGAAAGTTTCTGGCAGTTGAGTGCAAATAGATGAGTGAATATTTGACCGACTCCTATACATAAGGGGAATGCAAATTCTTTTGGAATAGCACACAATGCAAAAAAGCCTGAGAAAGTCTCTAGGAGACAGCAATGACTTCAACAGAAATTAAACTGAAGGTGTCTTATTGGTCTTAGGCTGATTTCAAGTACATTCAGCTGATGATTAAGAAGCTGTTGTCTAATGGTCTAAGTTTAATGTCTCTTGGTATCTTCAATCTAGTGGTAAGGATGCAAGTTAGAGGGGTATGATTACTTGTTCTTACTTAGTAGCTACTTGGCCAGGAAAAGACACTAGCACAAGGAAAATTATTATCTTTTTAAGAACATTTGTGGATATATGACATGAACATTAAAATTCTATATTATTGTAATTTGTTCACGAGTGTAACAATAAGTGGCATGATTGGGACAATCCGCCTTTGGATGTGGAGAAGTTATGATAGAACTTGTGAGGATGCACGCCAGAGTTTGCTAAGAAATCAGAGTGTACTCAACATGACTAACAAATGAACTCAAACAAGAACCCAAATGAAGAGGAAAGAGAGTGAATGATGAATGGAACTCAATAAGCAAGTGGAGTATGCTAGTTGTGATACAATGGATGCTCAAGGAGTAGAGGGCTGCCCAACAGCTGTCATCTCTCATGGGAGTGGGTTGCAAACCAGCAATGCTTGATGCCGATTTTGATGAGGAATGGATGCAAAGATAGCATCATGCCCACCTAACCCAACTCTGTTCCCTTTGTCGGTTGGGTCCTTGTACACCTGGACTGCTTTCATTTTTGATACTCCATTTTCTTTGTTCTTTGGGATATTTGAACATTTGGATAACATGGGATGCTTTCACCTTTGATTCTCCTTCAAGACATCCATGGCCATTATGCTAGGATTCATAACAGCTTTCCAACATGGAGACAATAAGGGACATGATACAAATAAAATCGTCACTTGGGTGAGGATAATAACATGGGGTGTATATGCTGGGCAGGATGCCTGGCTGGTTTTTGAAGCTTATTCTATTTGTCCATTTAAGTGTTATGATGAGAGCTGTCATGAGGTTCAGCACCTTCATGGACTCCTCATCAAAGTCGGTAGGAGACGGTTATGTGTGTCTCTACAGACGGTATCTTGACTCTCAAAGATGATCTCATAGCTATGTTCAAGAAGTTCAGAACCAAAGCTTATGTCTACAAGGTTATGTAAGCTTTGGTAAGTGCCTGATGCATTACAAGTATGCAATTCGTTTCGTATCTTTACTCCATTATGAAATAAGCACTGTTTTAAAAACACTTTCAAGAAAAACACACAGTATTTGTAAAACATATAAGTGGGGAAGACTGCTTCCATTAAGACTGGTTTTGAAGATTGGATGCCATGGATGAACATTATTTTGTAAGAAAAGAGAATGCAAGAGTCTATATGAAATTTGTAAGCAAGTGACGAACAAAGGATTTGTAGAATAAAATACTTTGATCATTACAGATGATTACAACAGATAACTGATGCTTGCTAACCTTATGCATCCATTAGGAAGCTTTGATAGCACACAAGAGACAAGAGAGACCAAAGGTTGTGTCCATAAAAAAAGTGTGGCTGAAGCTTATAAAATGAGCCACAAATTGATATGCTAAGCAGGGCATTGCATGCATGCATCTTTGGGTATATGATCAAAATTGACCATCAAACATATATTTGGTAGTTCCATGAATTCATGCATGGTATTTAGAACAAGGCCCTTGGGGTTAGGGGGAGACATGTTCCCCTTTGCACTTTCCCCCAAGACATCTGGTGGAAAAGGCATGCCACAATAGGCCCTCCAAATAAGGACCAAGTGTAGTAATACTCTACACATGCATATAGCCAACCAAGTTGGCAACTTGCCAAACCTTCTAGTGCTTGTTTACAGCTATTTGGCCACACTCGGCCACCATTCAGTGTTAAAACTGAGACTTACTACATGAATCTACTACTTATAAATGCCTTCTCCTCATCAGGGGGACTCACAAATACAGAGTCGGCAATTACCATGAGGGGCAAAGCATTGATCTCCAACCTATTCTTGGATGCGTACAAGGGCATGATGAGTAAATTGGCTAGTGTCAAATGAGCCATCCATCAGTGTGAGAGGACCTTGAAAAATGCCTCAAAAGTCTACTTTTAGTCGTGTTAAAAGTCAACATATAGGCCTCAAAAGTCTATGAGAAATGGTATATCCCCCTTCTATTCTATTTGTCCTCTGCCTTCACCCCTCTTCTGTCTGTCCCATGCATGTGTCTCTTCAAGTTGAGTGCATTTCAAGACAAATTTTCTAAATGCAATCCATTTGAATTTTATAGGTGAATGTTGGGTACACTCTAGATTCTAATGTTTCGCAGTACACATGTATGAGGAGATGGCCATGTAGTGGGCTTTGATGAGCAATTTTGAAAGACCATTAGGTTGAGAGAAGAAGGCAGCATGGTCACTAGTGAGGTTAAAAGTAATGGCTTTAGGGTTCCTCTCTAAGTTTAAGTCTCACCAATCTAAAGTCACTGACATATCCATTAAGGTCCTCACATAGAAACGCTTGATCCTCCCATACCTTTCCTTTGTCAAACTTATTGTCTCTAGTAAAGGCCTAAAAGGCACTGGTCTTATAAGCATTGAAGAAAGCTTGACATCTTGCATGAAAAATTATGGAGATGTTATACTACACGCTTAACTTTTTGAAAATTTTATTGAGAACAAGATCTTCCAATATCTGAAAAGTAAATATCATGCTAATCTAAAATGCCACAAATACAAACAAGGCATTTTAGAGCCATATAGTGCTTGTAAAAGGTCAAAGACAACACACGCTCACCTCCATTGGGCTTAGATTCATCAAGATTGGTTGTAGCTTGTCCTTTCTTAGATATCCAGAGGTGGGTGTTTTAGACTTTGTATCTCCATACACTAGCAATACATCATCATTTATATGGACATTTGCACACACACAAGTAATTGTTGAGATTTATTGAGCTCAATGATTAAGTTACACTCCCATATTTTGATTGTAGTTGTGATCATGCCTACAAGACTATTTTGGCAACATAAATGGAGTCCAATGTGGTGTGTGTTGGACTATGAGACTCCTTGGAACACAACATAGTCTACAAAAGGGAGATTTGATAGTGAGCTCCAATTTGGCCCCAACAAAAAAGAGAAGATTTCATAACAAAGGGAATTTGGTAGTGAGCTCCAATTTGGCCTCAATAGGAAAGAGAAGATGTCATATTTGGTTCCATTTTAACTCTATCATACTTTAAGAAAACAATTTTAATAGACCAAGAACATAGAGGGCATGCAATCCTCATTCTATCGTATATACAGTTCTCATGCCACACTAAGTAATCTTCACGTTTTAATGAGATCACAAATTTTGCTACAATTGGAGCATGTTTCATAACCACAGTGTGTGTGTGTGTGTGTTTTTTTTTTTTTTCCCCCAAATGAAAATAAAGCAATTTTCCTAGCACACAAATAACTTTAACATAGACCATCCAAAGCTTTGAATATTGTAGGTTGACTCGTTTCATGGCATATCTTCTTTGAACACCTTTATATGTGAAGTCATGATTTATTCATGTATTCAGATGACAATAGTTGATTGTGTCATCTTAACAGGTAAGTAGGAGACTATAGTTCATCGAAGAAAAGTAATGAACAAAAGACTAATAGACCATGGATCTGTCATAGAGTGCTAAGGAAGTCAATAAAGTTTGACATGAATGTTTATAACCTTTCCAATCAAGACCTCTAACCTTCTTAACTAATGTGAAAATTAGAGAAAGTAATTTGTAAAGTGGGTCTTTGTAAAAAGTGATGCCCCTCACTGAGACTTTTACTTTTTCAAGAAACCATGATGAATAGCCACACGTACACTTGATGGGATGGTTGACAAGTAGTTGTCTCCATTGATTGCGGCTACTTGAGATCTTTTCTAAGACAGCCTCCATTGCGATAGATATAAAAACTGGAGCTCCACTCGAATCATCGATGTATACGAGATGATTTCTTACCTTTCCTACTCCAGTAAAGTCTCTTAATATGAACTTCAGTACGGGTTTACCCATCTCTATTTAAATGCCTTCTTCACCGCTCTTCTGGGTTCCGTTTGTCACATGCGTGTGTCTCTCTTCATCATTCTTCTGCTCTTCCTTCCTATGCACTTGTACACGCCTTACCCTCACTCCACCACCCAAAGCTATCCATTCAGAGGTCCATCAAATGCAGCTTCTTGAAGCCAATTCAAACCTACTTGGGATTTCACATCCCTAAAGTCTTTCCCCCTAAATTGATACTTTTGGAGATTCATGTGACACTTCCAAATCTTCAAGATACAAGTTAGTCGGCATTCTATCATGAAAACAAATCTAACTTAATGCTAATGCTGAACCTTAGTTTAGTGTTATTGATTCATATCACCATGTTATTACTTTGTTGTGGTTTGACATTGACAGCCACTCAATCACTTACACAAGATGTTCCCGAACTTTATTTGTGGTATAATGCTCTAAGGAGTAGTTGAAAATAGAATTAAGAAAGCATTCAATGTCTAATAAAGACAAATTGACACACACACACACACACGCGCGCGCGCGCACACACACACGCACGCACGTACACACGCACACGCACACGCACACGCACATGCACGCACGCACGCATGCACGCACGCGTGCACGCACAACCGATATAATCCACCCTAAGGTGCAAATCTCACCAAGTTTCCTACCCTTAACCAGTAATAGGGCCTTTTAGGGAGACCATCTTGGGCTTGTAGGGGTTAGGCAATCCCTAAGCACGTAGGAATTTATGGCCATAGCCCCCCATTGGCACCCTTATCACCTCATTATCTAACATCCTCAATATGGAGAAACCTCTTGCAAGCCGGTCCTAGCTCGCGATGTAATCGAGAAAAACCCCCTTGGTGTAGGGTTTCTACTACTAGCCTTGGGGAGGTCTAGTGCGATCCATATCATCTTGTTCATAATAGAATTTTAGTCAAAATCCTAAATCTTACAAACACAAACAAATCATTTCTAATGCATCAATCAATCCTTAGAATGTGCAATTGCAAAATAGAAATTACCCTAGCAAGCAATCGTACAACATCTTTGGGGTCATTTTTTCCCTTGTGCTTATCTTAGGGTTTCCAAGCAATGGGTTTCATAGCTTCACTCTTAGAGAGCTAAGGTTCTCTTTAAGTTTCATCGTGCTTTTCCTTGGAATGTCAGCAAGTGGTTTTTCTCTCCTCGATCTTAGCTTAAGGCTAACCCCTTTGAGGAGTAATTCAATCCTCTTATTGTAGAATTTCCTTGTGTCAACGCTAGTTTTAAAGCAAGACGCAATCTCACTTTGACTAAGCACATCATAAGCTCTTGACTAATTTACCTAAGACCTTTGAAGATTTTTCCTTGATGCAAGGGCCTTTTAGAAATCTCATTAAATAAATTCTCTAATGTTTAACCACAGATCTTTCCCTAAAGAATTCCTATCTAAAATCCTTGGTGTTTCGATAGGAAGGTCAAATAGATCCTTCATCCAATTCTTTCAGTGATGATCATGTGATTATGGTTGTCGTTAAGTTTAACCTATTTAAATTAGATCTTTACGATGAGCTTTTAAGTTAACAAGATATCATACCTAAGTATCTAGACTCTTTTTATGAAGATATCTAAGTTCTTTTCCACTAAATACAAAGCAATTTAAAAGTTTATGTAACTCAATCTCAAAAAAAAAGTTTTATTTATTTCTAAGCTTAAAGTTACACTTACTTAGCTAAGATAAGTTTTTCTTTCCTTGATTTTGATGATGTATTTCTAAGAAACTTTCTTTCAATCAAATGATCCTAGATATAAGAGTTATCTATTATTTCATTTCTATGAAAATATAAAGTGCCTTTAACATGTTTTAAGGCTACAGTCCTAACTAACATTCCCTATTATCAACTTAGCATTGAATTAACCTAAGTTTTGCAACCTTTTCAATGATGAAAATACATTTTTTAAAAATCAACTTAATCAAGGGAAAGGGAACATGGGATTGATTCTTTGGAGTCGGAGCATTGCCAACCCTGACCACTCCATTTCCTACTCTAGCACTTATGGTTCCCGAGCTCCTTCTCTCTGGGGCCTTTGCGAAGTGATATATCCTTCGCACGATGCTCTTTGTCTTTGGCAATCTTGAGAATTTGCCAATTAAGTTCAAATATGGACAAGGTGGGGATGGAGTTTGTGATGAATGGGAGGAGGGCCTTAAACGAAGGGCTCGTCTTCTTATCCTTTAGCTTCCTTCTTCACCTTCTCTCTCTTTGCTCTCTTAGCCTCAACTCTCCTTCTCCCTCTATATCCATATCCTCTCTCACTCGCTCCCTCTCTCTCGCTCTCTCTCTCTCTCTCTCTCTCTGTATGTGTGTGTGTGTGCGCGTGCGTGTAATGTTTTTGGATTATGCTCCCCTCTAGTGTAATTGACAAAAGACTTTTATAGTACCCCCCTCCCTCCCTTCACACATCTCCATCCATTTTGTAGCTGTTCGAGATATAGACTACATGGAGGCCATGTTTTTATTTTTGGAGGAGATGAGGGTGATGAATGAGATAGAGGAGAGACTAATGTGTCACAGTAGTGTGATGGTGATGATGATCGTTGTGATGGTGGGGGATGACAATTGTGTTGATGATGTGCTGGTGGTTGGTGATGAGACATGTGGAGAGGTGGCAACAGAAGCTCGACATGTAAGTTTTAAAGTTTATAGCTTTAAAATTTTTATTGAAAAAATCTTTTCAAATTATAAACCCCCTCCCCTAAGCCCCCTTGCACATGTAGGAAGGGTGAGAAGTGAGACATGACATCATAAATTTTTCAAAATTTTTTCTTTTTAAATTGTAAGTAATGTACCAAGACCACAAATAGGAACATGATGAAATGTCACCATTATCCTCTTGTGAAAAGAGAGGTCTTGGAGTATTCAAATCATGTCTTCAACAATATATCCAGAGTCTTATCTTACAACCTCTCAATCTCTCTCACGTATGCAATGTTTTGTATCAAATATGCCTGTCTTACTCTCAAGATCACTCTCTCACATGATCTTTCTCAAAGATACAATTGAATAATGATCCATAACCATCTCTTGCTTGTGGAGCTACCCTCTAAGGGGTATGTCCCATCTAAAGAGGCACTAAGGTCACTACAATGTCCTATCACGGTAAGCTGCTATCACTATCACTATTCAACTTCAAGCTTCAACTACTACTTTCTTTGCTTAAATCAACTAAATAGAGCTTCTATTTCCATCTTTCCAAAGAAGGAAAACATCCCCAAGCTTTCTAACCCATCATAAAGGACCTGTACAAACACATATAGAAAGCTATAGAAGCTTGCAAAAGCTATAGAAGGCAGTCATTAGCAAGAGTTTGAGGTCACATTTTGGCCTTTTAGCATGTAGAGAGAGAGTGTACTCCACCAATGAGGAGAATAATTTTATTATATAATTTATTTTCTAAAAATAATTTTGGTATTTTTATAAAATAATTTTGGCATTTTTGAAATGGTTGATTTTATTGAAATGGCTAGAGTAATTATCACTTTCTAGTAGTAAAGTGGAGTAATTGTTAGTTTGATTGAGATGGATTGGAATAATAATCATTTTAATGTTTTGCCATATCATTTTAGCCCTTTCTCTTATTAAGAGGAAAAAAAGGTGGTGGAACAATCTTGTTTGAAATCTTTCAATATTCATTTCCTCCTTTCTTTCCTTGTTTTCTCTCCACTTTGCCACACGTTTCTACTCTCCATCTTCCTACTCTATGGAGGCAACTTCTTAATGTAGAAGACCTAGTACTTCCATTGAGTTCATAGTCATTTACAATATGCTCGATGAGTAAGACATGCGGTTTCCTTGATTATAGCAACGGGAAGTTGGATAATCATGTAGCAATGAAAGCCAAAAAGATCCTTGACAGTCAATGCTTTCTTATCATGCTGTGGAAGGATAGGGTAATGGATTTTAGGATTGGTAGTTCCAAGAAGAAAATCAAAGAACTGTGTGTGTAGCATGTTTTTATACATAAGGAGCTTCACCTTGAGCCCAATTCCTCTAATCTCTCTCTCCATAGACCCAATTGTTAGTACATTTTGGTTGCGTCTACTCTCTCATATGAATGGTCCATGTTTCTTACTCTATTAACTGATAAGATCATTTGATGTAAACAGGATTGTATCCATCAAGCATCAAGAAATGGTAGCCAATGGAATGTGTGGTAGATATTCTAGATGTCATCCATGCCTCTCGCTGAAGAGATTTATAAGGGGATTACCAAAGAGGTACTAACTAAGAGGAAAATATTTTTTTTACATGAATTTTTACATAGCATCTCCCTCTATGACCAATGGAGAACCTTTTCTAGCATTCTCCTTCTAGATTTCAAGAGCAAAGAGTGGTCCTTGCCAGATTCAAGAATAGACAAGAGTTACAAGTGCAATTTTTTTCACAAGGGGTAGAAATACCTAAAGCCCAACATTTCAAGTAGGCAATGCAAAATATCTACTTTTATGCCTATAGCTATTTTTGTGGAGTTCTTCTCCAATACTAAAGTTTGGACCTCAAGAACCATGTTCCCAGTGAAGTGCCTAGGTGTAGACAATATCCTAGAGTTTGTAGATACAAAGGTGTAAGATGGAATCACATGCAAGTGTAACTAGATTTTGTTTCTTGCAAGCATATGAGTGCCACTTAAAGCTTTATCATGACATTTTTGTACAGAAGATGGCAGCATATTTGTGGGAAGTTGGTGCCACTAGACCAAGACATGAGAAAGTTTTTTGAAAATTCAATACAAGATATTGATGTTTGGCTTCACAATGAACTTTTGATCATTATATGAAGACATCCAACTTCCTACTTTATTTAACTTCTATGTTGATGATTTAAATATGCATTATTATTTTCATTATTTATCTTGCTTTATATTCATCAAATGATTTGTTTGCATCACATTATCTGTAATTATTCTCTCTTAATGTTTGTCAAGTCACAATGAGAAAAAACAAACAATGATGTGCATCTATGTTACAAAGCCGTTGGTTTAACTACATAACTATTGTAGAGGCCATTATATCAATATGAATGAGAATCATTTTTTTACAGGACTTCTGTACTCAATAAAAAAATTACTACCAAATAAATATAATAGCAACAAGTTTAACAATATGAATGAGAACCATTTTTTATATTTTCATTTTCTCAAAGTGATGAATGAGCTATTACAAAGTTACATAATGTAAATGCCTTGAAGGCTAGGGTCCGCAGAGTGTTAGTAGTTTCCTCGAGAGAAGGGACCAAAATCTTGAGAGTAGGGGCAATTGCATGGGTGATGAGGTGGCCATTGGTAGCAAGGTTATTGTTGGGATTGGTAACAAGGTTGTGGTTGGGATTGGGAGGATTGATATGCCACCTCCATATCATACCATAACACTTCCAATCTCTACATCCCCTCTCCACCCCTTGCAACTTGCTATCCATCGCTTGTGATCCACTTTCCAAAGCCACCCTCGATTGAACTCATTCATCCACATCTACCATATTGGCATCCAATAGTCATATGGCCTCTACTTGTGCTCACATAGCCCTTACCTAGGCTTCTTTCTCCTCGTGTCTTCTCTATGCTCTCTCTCTCTCTCTCTCTCTCTCTCTCTCTCTCTCTCTCCTATTCATCTTTTCATCCTACCTCCTCCCTATGGCATTTAGCAATTGAAGATACCAAAGGTTGAAAGGTGGTAATTTTGAATTTTTAAACTTCAAAATTGGAGTACCTTTGTATATCAATATCTTGCATACAAAACAAAGTTACAAAATGCGAGTTTTGATTGGAAAAATAAGCTTGCATTATAAAAATCACTCACATTTGGATGCTCATACATAACATTCAGGAGAAAAAATGTGTTAAGGCATGTTCTCCACCCATAGCTAATATGTAGGTCGGGTTGTTATGGGAATTGCACAATCCATGTAGTCATGGTGCTTATAAAGTTGTCTTGATGAACTACAAATCCTCCATGTAGCTTACAAGTTTGTATGTAGCTCTAGAGACATTGGCCAAGTTAGTTCTCTTGACAACATCTTCAAAGAGCACAAACTAACCTAAAAGGAGAGAGGTAGCTACTTACTATTGGGCTCTTCTATGGTAGCCCCTACCTGTAGTATTTGTAAAATAGAATGTGTTTGTAAGAATATTATATATTATTAGACTCCAGAGATTCCTATTTGATCATCAAAATAGATAATAATTCCAAAGCACTAGCACCAAAACTAGGATAGAAGGAGTCAATGTATAGAAACAAGCAACACTATTGATCAAGCACTTACTCTACTAATGACATGAATTGAAAAAAATTCACATATAATCAATCTTCATGTAAGGAAATATCCTCAAAACTTTGGGATATGAGGTGTTATCATCTTATAGAGGTCTTGCCAGTAGTAGGTCAAGAGAATTTACAGCACTTTGTAGCTCGTGTGGCAACAAGGATATTACTACATAACTATAAAAAAAGGGGGATTAAAAAAGATGATTAAAGCAACATACCTAATGAGATAAAGGATTAAGATGCCTAGAGAACAAACAATAAAACTTACTATTGAAGGGCAAGAATAATGGAGTTGATCAACTCCTCTTGATTAGGGAGAGACATCACTTGAATGTCAATATCATTGAATTGTACCACTTGCCACTACCCTCTCATGGCTAAAACAACCTCGAGGGGGGGGGGGGGACACATGCTAGCTCAACCACATACTCCTTGAGGATGTTGTCGAGTTCGCTATTAAGAGCATGCTCCTCCTCCATCAAAAGTAGTGGTTGATGATGTCTAGAACAAGCTAAAGTAGAGGTGGAGGAGAAAGAAAGTGTGGAAGAGATGGGGGTTGGCACACATTAGAGCTTGATTTATGGTTGTTGGGACTCCGTAGTAGGCCTAGATCTCCAATCGATTGGGCTCTAGCGGGGTTTGCTTTGGGGCTAGGTTTGGTGGGGCTTCGTTGGGGGCTCATGGAGCCCCATACTCAATTTGGTGGGGTTGGATTTTGGGTCAATGGGGGTTGGACTTAGTCTGATGGGGCTCACGGTCTAGGACTCAGTGTTGGAAGGATGCACATGTAGGTTGAAAAGATGCAGGGTTTTTGATAAGAGAGTCAAAAAAGAGGAGAGAGAAGATCAGATTTGATGAAAAACAATAAGAAATGCTTTGAATATTATGCACAACAATAGGAAAAACCCAGTTTACAATCCCTATAAATAGCTTTGAATCCAAGACACAATTTTATATGAGAGTATCTTGGATGTTAGTCATCTACTTCATCCAAGCACTTCCATGGCTTAGGAGTGGTTGACACTAACTCCAAACTCTACTTAGCCCTCCACTTCATCCAAGCATAATGTCACTCAGGAGTGATTGAAATTAAGCCCCTAAAGTTAACCCTCATCAAATTACTTCAAAACATCAAGAATGTTTGCTGACATGAGATAGAACTCATATATACTCATAGCTTTCTTTCCATTGTCAATAATATAACTCCACAAGGGGGGGGGGAGGGGGGAACTAGCCCATCTTCCAATCCCTAGTGTGTTTTTAATTTCTATATATATATATATATATATATATATATATATATATATATATATATATATATATCTCTCTCTCTCTCTCTCTCTCTCTCTCTCTCTCTCTCTCTCTCTCTCTCTCTCTTTTCTCTCATCTGTTCTCTATCTGTGCCAGCATAATATTCACCATATAAATTGAACACCTCTAATGAACAAGCACTATGTAAAAGCTTGGTAGTTTAAACCCAATTCTCAATATCTCAAGATGATAAAACCCAAAATCATTTGCTTAAAAACCGTGATGGAATCTTTTCAATTAGCTAATATCATTTTGTATTTGGAGGGAAACTGGACTTGAGTTTAGTGAGAGCATGGATCGCCTGTGGTGCATGCAAATCATGAAGCCCGCCATGATCTCTAAAAACATAGAGTGGAAGAAGTTGATGAGGAAGCATATGCCCTACTAGCAGGACTGAACCTATCTCTACTTAGGCTGCAAAAGTGTCATCTATTCCCTTTGAATATGTAGGCCTTCTCAGAGTCATTGCCATGTCTTCTTGATCACATTGCAATCCTAGCAATTTCCATCATTAGCTTCACCTGAGAGTCATTCTCATAGCCATAGTAGAAGACATCCTGTCGGCTAAAATCAAGCCCGCCATAATTTCTCCTAATAAGCAAGTGACACCATAGCCAATCACAAAGCATGATGTTCATTGTGTAGATTCACGATGTCAACCATAACTGGCTCCATAGATGGTATGTAAGTTGCAGTCTTCAAAACTACATCTATTTTGATCTCCTTTCTCAATGCTCAATGGCTTCTTCAAAATTTTGATACTAGATACTTGAGAGCAATTGTAGCATTGACATTGTTGGCCAATCTTGGCCTTTGTGAGAATACATAACTAATCCAAATTTGACTATACACCAACCTATTGTCATCCAACTTCACAGCACTCTTGTCATGTAGGTGTGAGATATACAAGTCCTATCAATCATGATGCATGGCCACGTGATTTCCTCCTTCCTAGAGTTTGTTTGCACATATCCATCTATGATTGCATTTTCCTCCTCTGTCATTCCAGTATATCCATCCCCCCTATCAGAATAGCCTTTCCCCTTCCTCAATTAGCCACACTCCCCTATTGTCATCAACCCTTGTATAATAATAATCTCATCATCGCATGCTTTTACTTTGTTATGTACTTTCCCTCTTCTAATCTTGTTGGCAACACTATGGGAACATATGCATCATCAATATTATTGCTTTTGCACAAGAGTATCTTCATATACATAAGTGATGAAACAACCACATTTGATAAAGGGAAGTCATCCTCTAAGCCACCGACCACAACTCCCAGTCATGTAGCATACCATTATTGACCCAAAGACTATCATACTTGATGTTTTATTATAGTGGACACTAAGCCATGACCCCTTGCTATGAAGCCTAAACCATAGACCAAAGAGAGTCACTACCAAATGATTGAGGCTATTGCATTACAATATGAACTATGGACTACTTTGTGGTAATCTTCGAAGAGAAGGACACAAGAAGGGTCACAACCAATTCTATTGCTTGGTGGTGATCCTAAAAAACAAGAATACTAGATTAGGGTCATCATTAAGCAATATAGGCTTCCCCATGCAATAGATTGACACCGCTAATCACTTGGTGGAAGCCCTCAAAGACAATAGCATTGAACAATATTCACTCACCACCAAGGAGTTCGTGGAAACCTATTGTCATGGGGTAGCACTATAACTTGGGGGTGACCCTTGAGGACAAGAATACTGAATGAGGGTCACCACCAAGTGATAAAGGCTACCCTATGGTAACCGGTTGCTGCTCATTACCTAGTGCTAACCCTCAAAGATAAGAACATTGGACGAGGGTCACTACCAAGTGATAGAGGCTACCTAGTGGCAATGGTTTACCACAAACTGCTTAGTGGTGACCCTCAAAGACAATGATATTGAACAAGGGCCATTGGCAAGTGGTAGAGGTTGCCCCATGGCAATGAGTCACCACAAACCACTTGATGGTGACCCTTGAAGGTAAGAACACTAAATGAGGGTCACCATGAAGAATTTTGTGGCAACCATTGCTGTGGGGGGCAGCCTCTATCACTTAGTAGTCATCCTCAAAGACAAGAATGCTAGACAAGGGACACCACCAAGTAATAGAGGATGTCCTATGACAATGGGTCGCCACAAAATGCTTGGTGGTAACCTTGATAGACCCTCCACAAAAGCGAACCCTTAGTGGAAGGACCATCAATAAGGGAAAACTCTCAAGGTGCTTGCAATGGTCAAGGATTTTTTGAAAATGGAACATGGCATTATTAATGAATAGGTCACGACAGGATTGGCATTGTAGTCACAAAATCACTTATTTTGGGAGAAGACTCTTAGTGCAGGTGAGGTTAGAGCTATGCTCCTTCCACTAATGGCAAGCTCAATGGAGGACATGAGGGCTCTAACTTGGTGAGAGGTAGAATAAAGGACCGGAAGGTGAGAGTAAGAAAATCGCAAATGTGTGCAAAGTCTAGTTTAATGGAAGAGAGCTTTTGGATTAACCAGTTAGGGTGTCAGGATCAAGTATGGAGTGCTTTTGTACTAATTGGTTTAGGGCGTGGGGATTGAGTACAAAATGCTTTTACATTAACCAATTAGGGTATGGAGATTGCATATTGAGTACTTTTGCATTAACAAGTGAATTTTATTTGTATGTTTTGATGGGCCTTAGGACTAAATGCAAGGCACCACCAAGGACTTTTGAAACATGTACTTCATTCTTGGGGTTTTGCATCAAAAAGTATTTTTCACGATAAAAGTGGTAATTTAAATTGAAAAATATGAAAGATATTGTTGCAAGTACATTTGAGGGGGGTTCCCATGATACACAGTAATAGGCCGTTAGCTTTTGTACTATCAAAATTCCATTATGGGGACATATGTGCTTGGAGGATAGAAGGCTGTTAGCTTTTGTACTATCAAAATTCCATTATGGGGACATATGTGCTTGGAGGATAGAAGGCCGTTCTATCATACATGATTTAGACTATTTACAAAAAGGGCTATGGGAATTTATTCTAGGAGTTGGATTAGCTTGGAAGAAACAAGGATAGAACTATGGCTTATCTTCTAAGGGGCTAGATCCATTTTGGAAAATCCGAGATGCATATCTTGAGGGGATGCACATCCATTTTGGGGGAATCTGGAATGTATATAGGAGAATTTGAGACGACCCAAGAAACACAATCCAATGCCAATGCTCCTTCTCATCCACCACCTAGTACACCAATAAGTTGAGAAGCTAGTAGAGAAGAACAGAAAAGCAAGAAGATGACGAAGAGCTTCACTTCCCTTAGTCCCTCCCTCAACACACCTCTCACTGACTATCTCTCATTCACTTTCAATAATAGAGGTAAGATAATCGAATAGGAGAAGAGAACATAAAGCTTCAATAGCTGCACTAATAGAGCTTCCGTAGCATGGATGCACCAAAAGGGTAAATACAATTGAGACCTTAACACTTATATAGACACAAATTAGGGTTAGCGTTAGGTCACCTCTTTAGGATGGCAGACTGTTTTAGAGTTAGGGTTTGCATCCCACTTTGTGTTTGAGGATTTGTGGCTCTTTTGTATTTTAGGGTTTCCACCATTGTGAATTAGGGTTTGCGCCCTCTTTTGGGCATCCTTCCCCCTTTGTGGGAACTAGGCCAGTCATTCCTTGAAGCATTCTTGTACCTTAGCATTATTAGACCATGCCTACACTAATACAATGGTAACTACATCTGCACAACACATGCAACGATTACAAGTGTGACAAATACAATGTGGGAGATAGGTACAATATGCATAGAAGTGAGCCACTCTCACAAAATAATACAACCATAATAATTTAATGTCCATGAAGTACAACAATAATATGCGTGTCAAAAATAATATACTAAAGATAATCCAGCATTAAATAAATTCATCTCTTATACTATGACCTTAATTTGACCTCATTTGACTTTAGCCTTCACAAAATACTATTAACATTAGCCTCCTCTAAGATAAGTGCCAATCCCATGTCAGTCACGTCAAAGGTAGATGTGGCATACTAAGAAAAACCAATAAAGTAGATTTGAAGAAGGAATGGTCCTAATAGAGGAGTAATACATTCAGTGGATCAAGAACTCTGGAGGATGATGATGGCATTCTTACTACTACAAGCAGTATGAATGATGTTGCTAGCACAGTGTGAGATGGCAATGAAAACAGGATGGTTGGAAACACAAGGTCAAAAATTGGTGTTGGTGAAGAGACATTGGACCGATGGTTCTTCTAGGGAAAAGAACTTGAAGGCCCACCAAAAAAGAAAAGGAGGTGGCAAAAGATGGAAGAGTCGATCATGGATACAAAAGGGAGTGCGCATAAGTCTTCAGGAACTTTGGTACCTGTAAAGTAAAACCTCTTGTGCATTCATGTCCTAGGGGAGAGTGCTAGTCTTCAATTTGTGCACGGGACATAGAATATTGTTGGTTTGGGAGATGGGTTGAACTCAATCTAAAGTGTTGTCCCCACTTAAGGACCCGAAACCGTGAATAGGTGCAAATATTATGTGAGTGCACGTACATATATAGTTAGAAGAATACTCCATGGATTATTCTCTTGATGAGGTCTAACAAAGTATCATTGCTGTTGAGGGAAAATGAAGTTATCATAGAGATACCATTGGGGAGATGGATAAAAGGTGGATTCCAATCTAATAAGCTCTTGAAGCACATGGTTCTCCATGAAATCAACACAAGGGGGAGTGGATGAAACTTGTCCCTTTGTGCATGAAGTAGCTTTTCCTTCTTATTTTGAAGTTGAGTGAGTAGCATTGGGATGAATGAAGTGGAAATGAAAAAGTGCACATAACTTAGGGAGACAGGTTTAACCAAGACGAGGAGCCAAGACTCCCTAGGTATATCCTAGGTAAATGTGAGAGGGAAAGGGGATAGGGGATTGGAGATGGAGCCATCCAACCAAAGCCACTGGGTGTAGCCAACTTGAGGACCCCTAGGTTTGGTGTAGTGCATGTATCATTTTCTTTTCCTTTTTTCTCTCTTGCTTTTTTGTTTTTCCTTCTCTATTTTCTCTCTTCCTTAAATAATACAATGTCAGATAAGTTGGCTAGCAGCCTTATAAAATCAAAGTGGAAGTGTGAGAGATCTAAAGGTTGATTGAGAATAGTAGACTTGTCTCAAAGAATGCAGTTGTGCACTAGAGTGTGCATAAGGGAGATGGTACATTGAGCTTGGAATGGTGAAGCACAATGCCATGTTGTCGATATAGAGTTGTTGAAGAAGAACCAATACTAGGTGATGAAAACTTATAGTGTTGATGAAGCAATCATGACTTCTTCTCAGGAAGTAGATGACCATTGTATGTGTAGAGTCAAGGGATGTCATAGCTTGGAATCTTCACAAAGAATGCTTTTATTGTTGATGATGTTTTCTTCATGTGTCGTAGCGTGAATGTGTAGACCTCTTCAAAGTTCCATGATGTTGTGGTCAAGTCTTGAATGTGTAGTGCTTCATTGTGTCACATATCGTTTTCTTGCATTCACTTGGTGAAGCTTTGATAATACCATGCAATGGATTCAAAGTCAAAACATATAAAGAATTACAAAAAACTTTTTTCCTTTTTTCATTTTACCACTGTACCTTGAGCAAAAGTTATGATCTCATACCTTGATCTTGCCCTCACAGAAGATGTAGTGTTGTTTCAAAAGTTAGAGGATTTGTGGCTCTTGTTAATGCAACAAAAGAAAAATATATACAAAAAAAAGGTTAATTGTATACAAGGGTCAGTATTTTGCAGTTTTTGGGATCCACCAATCATAGAAATTCCGATTGTACTACAACTCAACAAAGGCATACAAGTCAATTTATTTCATAGCTAGTCCACAAATGTAAGCAATCACATCATTAAGCAAAGATGGTCTTGCAAAGAAACTAGTTGTATGCAATTCCTCTTCAATCAAAATTTTGTCAAGTAATGAGTCACATCATTAAGCAAAGATGGTCTTGTAAAGAAACTAGTTGTATGCAATTCCTCTTCAATCAAAATTTTGTCAAGTAATGAGTCACATCATTAAGCAAAGATGGTCTTGCAAGGAAACTAGTTGTATGCAATTCCTCTTCAATCAAAATTTTGTCAAGTAATGAGTGATATTTCAGTAGTGATGGCATGTCCAAATAACAAGCTAGGATGATAAAGCATATAAAAGTGGTCTCAAAGTAAGTTGGATTATATTGAAGTGTACAAACTGTATGATGTTGCTTAGTCATTGTCAAAAGATGATTACCATCATAAGAAATCTCAAGTCAATGAGAAAACCACTTCTATAAAAATGGACTTGAGATATTGCAATTCTATTGAAGCTCATCAAGTATTGATTAGTCATTAGTTTTGGTCATAATAAGAGGGAATTAGTTATAGCAAGACTACAACTGCTTTTGAGGAGGGAGGATCTCAACATAATCGGCTTGAATCAAGAGGCTTTTATGAAAGAAGTGTTCAATCTCTTCCCAAGTAGGGTGCTAGTTTGAAGCAACTTGAATCGCCTCATTGGTAGCATGACCTAAATCAATTATTGCAAATAGCTTGACATAAGTAGTGAGTATGGAGTCCAAGTGGACTAGCCATTCTTCTCTAGAGGAATAATCTTTCTACGCTAAATCAACATTCATGTTGCTCAAAGATCAACAGACACAAGCAGAGATTTTGTATGAGCAAATGGATTAGGTTTTGTGGCACTGATCTAGAAGTGAGTATGGAAAACCTCTTAAACTACTTTAAGGTTCAACATGCTTAGTGTGGTCTAGCTGGTGGATGGGGTTAGTAAGGATATTGGCTGTGGGCTTAAGAGCTTAAGTGTCAAGCATATTGTCATGAGTCACTATGTTAGTGTTAGTGGAAGGTGTATGTACACCACTTTGCTTCACATCATTGGACAAAGATTCATTCTATGTGGTACTAGAAGCAAAGGAAAGATGAAGTTGTGTGTCACTCAACCTTGGAAAAAAATAATCAATGAAATTTGGATTGTACTGAAATGGAGCATATTGGCTAAGAATGAATGGGTTTTGGGTAAGGTAAGAAACATAGGTGCACTGAATATTAAGTACCATTCTTCCTTGTCCCAACCTACTAGCCACGTGGAGCTCTTCCTTTGAAAGAAGTTTGTCACACAAGTGATGGTCCTTTGTGAATTCAAGAACTTCAACACCGTGCACAAGTGTGAGCATTCTCAAGGATGTAGGGGCTATATATGTCAGATCATGCATAAAAATCCAAAGTGCCTTTCTTTGCTTAGTTATGGTCATTAGTCAATTGCCAATTCTAGCTGCTAAACAACTGCTAGAATAACATGCTTCTCGATCTTATCCTTGCCATGACAAGGCTTCAAGTGCCTCCTTATCTAATTCACAATGGGCAATGTACAATGAGGGAATGAAATGAAGCTTCTTTTGTTGAGCTCTAGTCATGGGCATCATAACATCTACTATGACAACTAGATAATGCCAGTAGATGGATTATTGTTCTACCCATCTCAATGATAATCCTAAGAGCTATTGATATTCTTCAGTAGGGATTCCAATGTCGGCATGAATGTATACTTGAGCAAGTGAAGTTAGTTTTTTTGCAAGTTCCTTGGAACTCTTAACCTTAGATCGATCTTTTTGTTACCCCATCTTTTTTAACATCTCCATGATATAATGTTGGACATGCTTAGGCTTTAGATGCTCTAGAGCTTCTGACTGAGAAGAATGGGTCTACTATGAATGAGTTGATTTATTGTGATCTTTACACTATAGTTTATGCCCTTTGGTGAGACTGGAGTACTAGAGGCTTGTTTCTCAAAATTGAAGTGATAGGTTTTTTTTGTTGTTGCAGCCAAGGTTTGATGTAGTGGATTGATCAAGTATGGCAATCAAAGAGGACTACACACTTGGATTTGTGGATTGATTGAAAGTAGTCTTGCTCTTAGAATTTCCAAATTTCTTTTTGACAACAAGCACGGAGGGAGATTGCCAATCCTTTGATGTTTTCTTAGCCATCCCATGTGGATCCTTTTTAATGGATTAAGCACCTATACTAGACTACTGTTGTTGAATTTTAATGGATCCTTTTTAATGGATTAAGCACCTATACTAGACTACTGTTGTTGAATTTTTTGTGTGATCTTGGGTGATAAAGGTTTCTTATTTCTAAGTGACTTTGGTTGTCTTCAAAGGACTAGAAACTTCTTGGAGATGTGGCTTATCAACATTTGAGGACTCTATCTTTCCCTTCCTTGGATTTGCTATTTTAGCAGGAGAAAGATCACTAGGCAGTGGCTACTTTATGTCCTTTATTTGACTCAATGAAAACTCAACCATTGTTAGTTCCTCTTGCATATTAGCAATTGCTTCATGCTATTGCACTTCTAGAATTGGGGGTACAGGTATCTCAAGAACTAGTTTTTCATTTTCAAGTCTTGTCTCCTAAAATATCTTAGTCCTTGACCTAGATCTTCATTCAGTCTCTTTCTCTTTCTCTTGGATTTTGATACACCTAGGGTTGTGGTTAATGGAGGTGGATTTAGGGTGGTTTTGGCAACCAAATCCAACAATTTCTTGCATAAAACCCTTGAGCACATAGCAACACTTTGGGAACCCATCGCAACTTTGTGCTAGCTCTCAAGAGGATTTACACCAAGTGATTCTCTCTTGTCCTCATGTGTCTTGACTAGCTCCTTTCAGAACTCTCTTGCTGTCCTCACTAGGGTTCTTATTTGACTTTGAGGCAAGCTACTTGCCCTTGCCTAGAGAAGAGACAAGGTTTCCTTTGCTAAAAGTTGTGACAATCTCAACTTGTGGTAAGCTCAAGTGTATTTCATGTGCTTCATAGTCCACAATGCATTTGGTTACATACTTGAAACATCTCCCAAGCAGAACTCTCTACGTATATCTTCTTTATTTAGAAGCGCATAAAAAAAATGGGAATGCTCTTAGTCTTGATAATCAAAAGAATTTGACATTTTCCTAGGAGAGAATATGGTGATCCTCCATATGATTTGATGACTGCATTGGTTGGGACGATTTTGGGTTGTCCGATTATGGATAGATGGATGGGAAGGTTTCTCTTTATTGTTGACTCTGAAGATTTTAGGACTTGTAGACCTATGGCCTAGTCCACTATGAGGCATATCAATTGAGTCTTAGTCTTTGAAGAGCTAGATGACAAACTTATCAACTCTTCTTGAAAATTCAAGTTCTTATGTGGTTTCTTGTGCATGTTTCTATTGTTACGGATCTCTAGAATGATGGGAATTTAGCTTGGTACTCTTGATAGGTTAGTTAATAACTTTTCTCTCATTGGGTCTTGTTATAGTGATTGGACTTTAGCTCTTGGTGGTAGGATGCATGATGTCCCCCAATTGACTTATTGTGTGTCTTATGCCTAGGTGTGGAAATGATTGTTGTGGTTTTGCACCATGATCCTAAATTTCCCTAGGTGATGTTAGGCTAATGTGTGTTGCCTGGGTGGTAGGTGTGCCAAGTCCTTATGATGTGACAAAGTGTTTTCTAGGCCACTTGACCTTGGTTTGTAAAAGTTTCTTAGTGAATTCTTGAGGCATTTAAATGTGTCTTCTAACAAATTCATTCCACAACATATAGTCTTCAAGACACTTGAGACACTTTGAACAAACAAGATCTCAACAAGAGTAAGATGTGTAAAATCAGAGTTTCTTTTGTTCAAACAATATGCATGTGTGCAACAATTCCTCAAAGCATCACAATCATATCAAGTTGAACTTAGAGGAGTAAAGATATGTGTGTGTAGGAGTGGGATTATGTGTGGGAGTGGGTTTTATGTGTGGAAGTGAGGGATGTATGTATGGGAGTGAGTGTTTGATGTGTGGGAGTAGGGTTTGATGTATGGGAGTGAGAGTTTGATGTGTGGGAGTAAGTGATGTAGGTGTGTGTGGGAGTGGGATTATATGTGGGAGTAGCAAGTGGTGCAAGTCCTAGTAGGTAGTGCAAGTGCAAAGTGTAGACACGTGTGGTGCAAGCCTAGGTGGTGCAAGTGCAAGTGCTAAGTGATGCAAGTGCGAGGTGAGGTGGTGCAAGCCGTGAGATGATGCAAACCCAAGGTGGTGCAAGTCCTAAGTAGGTGGTGCAAGTGCAAATGTTAGGTGATACAAGTGCTAGGTGAGGTGGCACATGCCATGAGATGATGCAAACCCTAGGTGGTGCAAGTCCCAGGTGGGAGGTGCAAGTCATGAGAATAGTGCAAGTGGTATAGACCTACTAGTGCAAGTGCAAGTGCTAGGTGAGTTGGTGCAAGCCATGAGATGCAAACCCTAGGTGGTGCAAGTCCTAGGTGGGTAGTGCAAGTGGTGCAAGTGACAAGTGTAGGTAGGTGGTGCAAGTACTAGGTGGTTAGTGCAAGTGGTGCAAGCGACAAGTGTAGGTAGGTGGTGCAAGGCTAGGTGGTGCAAGCACAAGTCCTAGGTGGGTGGTGCAAGTCGTGAGGGTAGTGCATGTGGTGCAAACCTAGTGGTGCAAGTGCAAGTCTAGTGGTACAAGTACAAGTCCTAGATGGATTGTAGTATACAGTACCTAGTGGATGAGGTGTGGGAGTGAGTGGATTGATGTGGTGTATGTGTGGATCGTGAATTTTGAATGTGAGTGAGCTATGGATGTGAGTGTAGAAGGGTAAAACCTCCTTTGAAGTGTTGTAGCCTTCAAATAATAGGTCTATATGAGAAGGGAACAATAGGATGGTCCGACCAAGACTAAAACCCTTTGGGAGTGGTTGTTGCCCTTGTTGATATGGTGATGTGATGGAAGGAGGAGAGCATGTGGATCGGCCATGTGGTGGGGAAGAAAAAGTAACAACAAGTATTAAAAGTTGAGAATCCTTTAAAAAAAATGATTATATATAATTTACTCTTTTAATAGATCTTTCAACCCCCCTAAAAAGAAAAATCCTAAAAAAGTGCCCCTTTAATTAATTCTAAAAAGTGCAAAAAATGGGACCTCAAGGCTAGCAATAT
The DNA here is from genome assembly GCF_053477565.2 of Lygodium microphyllum. Lineage (NCBI taxonomy): Eukaryota > Viridiplantae > Streptophyta > Polypodiopsida > Schizaeales > Lygodiaceae > Lygodium > Lygodium microphyllum. The sequence goes on along the minus strand of NC_141144.1, from coordinate 13,008,494 downwards.
AACTCCCCCAATCAAAAAAGGAGAGAATCCTAAAAAAGTGTCTGTGTTGTGTTGATTCTAAAGAGTGTAAAATGGAACCTTAAGGCTAGTAATGTAACTAAAAGGGAGTTACTCATTAACTACATGAGGGACCACTGATTATACAACTATACCTTGCATCGCCAAGGATTGCTCAGAAAGGGTTTAGGGTTCAGAACTTTAGGATGCCCTCTCCTACTAAAACTCTCTCAATCTCCTTCGATCACCCCAATTCTCTTGCCCTCTAGTGCATTTTCTCTCATTTAGCTCCTCCTTTACCCTTGCTCTCTCACCGCCATTGCTCCTTTGACATGGTAGATATCAAGGAGCCCATCTAACGATGGATGTCAGCTATTCACATGGGGTACCATGTGACAATGCAATAGGTGTAGGCCATTTTAACTTTGTGTTGTTTCCAACCAAATTGAATAGCAACTTCATACGTCTAGATGCTCGTAAAAGAAACATTGTAGTTTCCTAAAGGGGATGCCCTCAACGATAGTTTAGGGTAGGCTTATTGGTGATCATCATGTGGTGTAAACCCAGAATGGGTCACCATGAAGTGAGATGCATCTCTAGTAAGTGGAGAGTCATCATATCAATCTCTAGTAACCTTGGCATGGGTTGAACCCCAAATTGGCCACATCAAGCTATAGAAGCCCATCTTGTGTGAGCCCTTTTATAGTTTGGCAATGACCATGGTGTGGTCTAAGCTTACAATGGGTCAAGATCCCTCCTATGGGTGACAAGCATAGTGGGTCACTACCAAGTGAGGAAGGCCTCTTCTAAGGCCAAAGGGTCCCCATATCACTTGGTGGTAATCATCATGTGTGTCGAACCTTGAATATGTCACCATGAAACAAGAGAGCTCAGAGACTCTTCCCAAGGGTGGAGGGCCTCCATATTACTTGGTGGTAACCCTTGTGTGCGAGAATCCTAAATGTATCACCATAAAGCAAGAGAGGCCTCTCCTAAGGATGGAGAGCCCCCTACTGCCTCGTGGGGGGGGGGGGGTCACTCTATACAAATTCTATATATCACGTGCGTTCATGGCATGTTTTATATATCCCTATGTGACCTTTTTTGTGATATTTGTTTGACCCTTTTGTGTTTTTTACCATAATTTATAAATCCCTTTCTGTAAGTTTATTTTTTTAATACAAGAATTCAAGAATTTAAGAGACCCTTATGTAATAAATACAAAATACTAGTTCTATCATAGAATTGATCGTGAACTAGTTGCATTAACGCTTATCTGCCACATCACCTGATCTGCTACATTTTACTCCTTTGCATCATTGCCAGGCTATCAACTCATCATCCACTGCTATGTTCGCTGTTTTTAGTCTCAACTACTCCATCAGACATTGATCTAGCCTTCTTGAGCTGTGTTTACTACTGCATGACATCTCTGGAGATTTTTTGTTGCATTTTGGGATCCGTCAAAGTATGACACACTCCTCAACTCATACTCTTTGCCCTGGTCCTCAAGACATGAGAGTTCAATGTTTAATATTCACCTACATAGTGTGTTTGTTGCATTGAGAATGATATATATATTCATCCTACAAATTGTTGAATGGGTGTTTGATGATGTCAATAGCCATATGTCCTCCAACAAGTAGGCGACTAGTAGGGTAGCATGTCTCGATAGCAAACACGTACAATAGTTCCAAGCTGATGCAGTAATTGCAAATGTTGAGAGTGCTAGAGGTAGTAGGTAGACCATGAATTAACTAGACAACAATTAAATAGGCATGCAACAGCTCGAGTGTCCCAAATCAACCAAGCAACAACTGTATACTAGGAATAGCAGTAGGATAGCTAGTAACAAGGCTAGTAATCAGGTTACCTCTGGCACTATAATAGTTGTGGACAATAGGATAGTACTTCAACAAAACTCCACAAACTGGCAATGTCCTCCCAAAGGAGTGAGGCCAGTAGCGGGCACCAGAGGGATGAATGATAGCTAGCTAAAATAAATAAATACTCTATAAATAGACTCCTATTTATAGAGTATTTGAGATGTAATCTACTACAAAAAACAAGCCATTTAATAATAATAAAATAGCACGGATGTGCTTTTGGGGCTGGTTTAAGGAGTCTTAACCATGGATTACTAGAAACCCTAAAATTAGTGGCTAAACAATTACTCCACGGCTACGACAGCTTTCCATGCCTTAGTAAGTTACCTAGATGTTGCCAAAAGGCCAACCATACAAGCAAAGTGATCTAGAGTAGGTGTCATGCTGTGGTTTTTATGCATTAGCTTGAAGTACTTCACCCAAGGGGACTAAGCTAGCATGGACGCATGCAACAAACATACAAGTATGTACTGGAATCTACCTTAACACTTTGTTGTGGCATGTGCTCAAAGAAATGTCTGAACATTTCGTCCTCCTAGTTTTCACCATAGGTCTTAATCATTGTTGTCCATGCCACCACACCTTGGGAAGGCATCTTGTCAAACACTCCACAAGCTTTTCCTATCAAGCCATATTTTTGATACATGTCTATCAACATAGTATCCACAAAAAAATCGTTGTCTAGAATTTCCCTGACCTCTGCTGTCATGGCATGTTTCAACAGTTGCTAAGGTGCTACAAGATTCAAGCAAAGAACATATGTGGGAGGATATATAGACATGCCTACAAATTACATCATCTAAAACAGTCCAGCACCTCCTTGGCACACCCCTATTCGGAGTACCTTGCAAATGACAAATTGTTAAACATATTTCTTTTATTGACAAACCACTGAAAATAAGTGAGCCACATTATTGAAGTAGGATTGTGTAAAAGGATGTCTTAATAATGATAATAATGGTTGGAATCTCGAATGACGGCACCAAATTTGTGGAGTTCTTCCATCTACACTATTTAAATAAAGGAAAAAAGAAATAAGGGTCCTCTATGCTATAGAAATCTTCAAGGATGTAGCATGAAACTAACATCTTCAAGGAAACTTATGCTTATTCAAGGTAAATTTGAAGGATGTAACATGCAACAATGCATTAAAAAGAAAACTTGGGTTACCTATTGTAGAAGGATGGACAAACCTTTGTAGGTATCTTGAAAACATTTGGTTTCTATTGCAAGCAAGTTCACAAAACTTGCTCCTTGTCACCATCACCATTCTAATTTGTCTCATGATCACAACACCACCTATTGCTTCTTTGCTTTACTAGATCCCTTGCTTAGCTCTCTGCAAAAGCCAATTAGTAAAATTTGAGGTGGAATCTTGTGGATGGCTAAATGCATGGAGACCAACAACAGCTATAGCAAGTACAATACATTTACTAGATTATATGATAACATCTTATACCACAGCAGCTATAGTAAGTAGGTCTACAATAGCTACAACAAGTAGAATATATGATTGGAGTTAACAGGACTTGACTCTTCATCCAAACTGTTCCTTTTCATGGAGAGGAGATCTTGCCTTGGTCTACATCCAAGCAAATTGAGAAACATGGACAATACCCTATTTGCATTCATGAAAGCCGGAGAGATGTACAAAGCAGCCATTATCCATGACCTTAGAAACCCTGCCACCATACACAACAGAAAACTCTACTCTCTCCATTCTTCCAGCTTCTATCACCATCCCAATACTCATTATTTATGTCATGGTTCCTGTGATGATATTTAGCAGTCCTATCTTAAGTATCATGGTGGTCATGTTTTTGATCATTCCATTGTCTCCATCTCTATCCCTATCCCTGCACCTGTCCCTCTCACTGTACCTCCCCCTGTCCATGTCCTTGTCTCTGCCTCTGTGTCCAACACATCTACACTATGGGCATGAGGTTGCATACCCTGCAATTAGAGCATTCCAAGAGATCACAAGACTTAAATCTCCTGTGCATCCTCTTATATCCCAACTGCTACATAAATATTAGCCATATAGATGTAGGTTGAAGCAGCTGTTTTATCTGTCTGAAGGAGACAATCAAAAGCCAGTCTCCCAAGCCTCACATTCTTCCACTTCTAACAAGCACCCAACAAAGCGATCCAGACTGGAAGATAATCACTAGATGGAATCATTTCAATAGCTGCAAACCCTTGTTAAACTCGCCTACACAACCAAAGAGATCAACCATACAACTGTAGTACTGTGCATCTGGTGTGACACCAAATTTGGCACTCATTTACATAAAATACATTTGGCCCTCATCCAGTGAGCATCCAGTAGACTTGAGTGACTGCATGCATTGAGCATGCAAACAAAGCTACGTGGGTCTGGAGACACACCCTTCCATTGCATTTGTTCAAAATAGTCCAACATATTTGCACTATTGGCATGGCATCATACCCTGCAATTAGTGCATTCCATGAGACCACATGACTTCAATCTCCCATGCATCCTCTTGCAGCCCAGCTGTTGCATAAATATCATCCATAAAGATGTAGGCAGAAGCAGTTGTATTATCTGTCTGAAGGATACAATCAAAAGCCAATCTCCCAAGCCTCACATTCTACCAATTCTGTCAAGCACCCAAAAAACCTATATAGACTGGAATATAATCACTAGATGGCATCATTTCAATAGCTATTAAAGCCTTGTTAAACTCCAACCATACAACACTGGTGCTGTGCATTTGGTGTAATTATACATACCTGTCCATTATTGTAAGAAGTACAGAGATTAAGAGGCACTAAGAGATTCTTTACATACCTGTCCATTACTATAGGAAGTTGCTTTCACACATCCTGAGCCCTACGTCAAGAGCGTGACTGCACAGAGTTCTCAAAACACCATGGACCATAAAAGTTTTTAGCTTTCCATGCCTCGTATACAACTAAAAGTGTTAAGTGATCACCCTCTGGTTGAAAGAACTTTGCTCTTTTTTTATCAACCTGTGTCCGCTTCTCACAAGGTCGATGAAATATGTTTTGTGCTTGGAGCATTGATATAATGGTCAATATCTTGTCACTGCAACCCAGGTCCACACTAGATAATAGTATTTTTGGTAAAGGGGGCTCCAAACCAAACTTTTCCATCCTCCTCCCTAACTTTGCAAGAAGCCCCTCCTCATCAAGTGCTCCTAAGCTATACAACTGCTCCACAACAGATATTAAAACCTGAGAAAAAAGTGGGGGGGGGGGGTTGTCTCCATAAAGTCAAATGATAATAAATCATTAATGACCATAGCCTTCATCTATGAAGTTATCATACCAAGATCGATTCTCTAAATCTCTGGCATAGTTGTTGGCAACATCTCATTTCTGTATGCACTTTCTGTGTAGATCCAGCAGCACTTGCCCAGTCCAGTACAACCAGCTCTCCATGCATGTTGTTTTGCAGATGCTTGATAAATGGGTGTAATGACAAGGGAGTATAAACCAAGCTTGAGATTTTAGACATTCTGTTCTACAAATCCTGATCAACTACATAATAAATTCCATCAATTTCAAAGAGGTTTCAGCAATGTTGGTGGCTACTACTGCTTTTCTTGTTCCTAGAGGAGCTGGCTCAAAAATTCTATGCTGACTGCATGCATTGAGCATGCAAATAAAGGTACATGGGTTTGGAGACACACCCTTATGATGCATTTGTTCTAAACAGTCCAACGCATCTATACTATGGGTCTGACTTGCAAACCCTGCAATTAATGCATTCCACGAGACCACATCCTACATAGGAAGTTCATACAGAGTAGAGATTGAGCCAGAGACAGTCCAGAAGCAATAATAGAGACAGTCCAGATACAGAGACAGAGCAAATGCAAAACAGAGACAGAGCAGAAACAGAGACAGAAGCAGAAGCAGAAGTAGATGCAGAGGTAGAAGATCTGTTCTTCTCTTACAAAGCCTCTACAGAAATAGAGACAGAGCCTCCAAAGGAAGAGGATGAAAATGATGAGGAAGAAAATGAATCAGGTTATGAAAGTGCAGATGAAGAAATTTCTCTGATAGCGGATAATCTTGTTGATGTCCCTATAGAGACCTCAGAGGCTGAAGATCTCAGGGTGCTGGATGGAATGACCATGGTTCCATTTGGGTTGACCAATGGACCACAAAGTATGCAAAATCTGCATAAGCAATGGATGAAAGGCATAAGAATTAAGTTCACCAGTGGCTCCTGTCGCCCTAACCATTCAGTCCCCAGAGAAAAGATGATGATGATGCCCCCGGCCAAGAGAAGCCAGAGCTATCAAAGCCTCGGCTTCTAGAAGGTCCGTGCTATGTGACATTCTTGGACGCATACTCTGAAGATGAAAACCTAAGTCCAAAAGAAATCACCACTCACACAGAAGCAAACAAAGCTCTGATACCCTTCCAGCAACCTCAACAGACAAATGAGTCATCTGTTCAGAAGGAGGACACTAGTTCTAGTGGAACATCAGACGAGGACACTACTCTCTTGAAAGAGTCAGTCCTCTATCCAGAAGCAATCAGTGGGACATTCATTCGCAAAGTGGAAGGTGAAAGACAAGTGACTTTCCTAGATACTGATGGTACTGAACGTCACCTGAAATTGGGTCTCAATCTTCCAGAAGAAGAACTAGTGGTCCTATGAGACTTATTAAAGGAGAACTTAGATGTGTTTGCTTGGTCATATAAAGATCTAAATGGGATTGATCCCACAGTATGCCAGCATCACATTGACCTAGAGCCTGATGCCAAACCTGTAAGGCAAAGACAAAGGCATATGAATCCTAATTACTCTGCTCTGGTAAAGGCTGAATTATTGAAGTTTCTTGAAGCCGAGTTTATTTATCCTGTGGCTAACAGTGAATGGGTTTCGCCCATTGTGGTAGTACCCAAGAAGAACGGGAAACTTCGAATATGTGTAGACATTGGAAAGCTCAATTCGAAGACAAAGAAGGATCATTTCCCTATCCCTTTTACCGACCAACTATTGGACATAGTGGCAGGACATGAGCTATATTCCCTCTTGGATGGATTCAACTAATATAACCAAGTCCAAATCGCAGAAGAGGATCAATCCAAAACAACCTTCACCACAGAATGGGGAACCTATGCCTATAGAGTGATGCCATTTGGGCTCTGTAATGCTCCTGCCACCTTCCAACAAGTAATGATGGCTGCCTTCCAGAATCATTTGCATGATCTCATTGAGGTGTATCTTGATGACTTCTATGTCTATAGCTTAATCCGTGAGCATTGGGGACACCTAGAGCAATGTTTTGACAGATGCCGAGAGTATGGGATTTCTCTCAACCCCGACAAATGTGTCTTGGGCGTCTCATCAGGAGTTCTTTTGGGCCATATTGTCTCGGCACAAGAGATTGCAATAGACTAAGTGAAGATTGAAAAGATTGCCGCCTTAATAGCACCAACAAACCTCAAGCAATTGAGAGGATTTCTTGGCCATGTGGACTACTACATAAGATTTATTACACATTTTGCAACCAAGGCAGCCCCTTTGCACAAGCTCCTAAGGAAAGATGTGTCTCGGTACAAGAGATTGTAACAGACTCGGCGAAGATTGAAAAGATTGCCGCCTTAATAGCACCAACAAACCTCAAGCAATTGAGAGGATTTCTTGGCCATATGGGCTACTACATAAGATTTATTGCACATTTTGCGACCAAGGCAGCCCCTCTACACAAGCTCCTAAGGAAAGATGTGAATTTCCTTTGGAATGATGAACTGTGAAGAAGCCTTTAATGCCCTAAAACAGTGCCTTATCTAAGCATCTATCTTATAGCCTCCTAATTGGATGAAGGCATTCCATATGCACATAGATGCATTAGTTGAAGGGCTAGGTGCTGTCCTATGTCAAAAGGGCCCCTCTAAATTAGATCAACCAATATATTATGCAAGCCGAAAGGTCATTGATAGGGAACGGAACTACACAATGACAGAGCTTGAATGCTTAGCAATGGTGTTTGCACTAGAGAAGTTTCGACACTATCTACTTTCAACACATTTCAAGTTCTATGTGGATCATGAAGCCCTGTCCTTCCTAATGAACAAAGCAGATGCTAAAGGATGACTGATGAGGTGGTTGCTTCTATTCCAAGAGTTTGAGTTTGAAGTGGTCACTAAGCCTGGCCATTCCCATGTCCTAGCCGATCATCTATCACAGATTCCTCAAACATAAGAAGAGGAACAGGATGATCCAGACCTTCATGATGCTTCCTTGTTTCTAGTTGAAACAGTTACTCTCTGGTATACAGACATAGTCAACCTCCTGGCAACTCAACAGTATCCTCCCGGCATCTCAAGCCGTGAGAAGAAGAAGCTTATGTTAGAATCAACTCTCTATACCTTGCTAGGCGGTGCACTGTACAAGAAAGGAAAAGATGAAGTGCTGTGAAGATGTGTTGCAGGGGATGAAATCGACATAGTATTGAAAGCATGCCATGACGAACCATGTGGTGGACACTTTCTAGGAGAAGCAACAGCTAGGAAGGCTCTGTTAGCGGGATACTGGTGGCCGACCCTCCACAAGGATGCATATGACTACTGTAAGAGATGTGATGCTTGTCAGCGAATGGGGAAGCCCACCAAAACAAGTGCCATGCCACTACAACCCATTCTTCCCCTAAAGCCGTTCGAGAAGTGGGGGATTGATATTGTGGATCCCATTGATCCACCCACCAGACGGAAGCAGAACAGATACATCTTAGTATGTACGGATTATGTCACAAAGTGGTGTGAAGCTAAAGCCTTGAAGCGGGATGATGGTAACAGCATAGCCCTATTCATGTACGAGAATATTATCACCCGATTTGACAGTCCCCTCGAGCTGGTAAGTGACAGAGGTACTCATTCTCTTAACAAAATCATGGAAGAGCTGACAGAGCTGTATAAGATCCGCCATCGCAAGTCCACTCCCTTTTACCCCAGAGCCAATGGCCAAGTTGAAGTCACCAATCACATCTTTTGCTCGATTCTGACAAGAACGATTGCCCCACATTGTGGGGACTAGAAGGATCGACTTACAGAGGCTCTCTAGGCATATGGAACCTCTCATAAGGCAGCTACAGGACAGACCCCTTTCCAGCTAGTGTATGGTATAGAAGCCGTCTTCCCTGTTGAATTGGAATTGTCCTCTTTGTGAGTGGTAGTTAGAGAACGCTTGGGAGATGATGAGTCACTACAATGCTGCCTCTTGCACTTGGAATGCTTGGATGAGATACGACGAATGGCCCTATAGTGTATGGAAACCACTCAAGTGCGACGCAAAGCCTATCATGACAATTTCATCAAGCACAAGGAGTTCAAAGAAGGTGATCTTGCCCTAGCCTATGATTTAAGATTTGGCAAGTTTCCTGGCAAGCTTCAACAAAGGTGGATGGGCCCATACAAGATACTTGCTGTCAATCCTAATGGCTCTATTCAGATGCAGACCGTTGATGCCTCTGATGATCCTTTTCTAATCAATGGCTATCGTTTGAAGTACTTCCCTCCTTGGGGATCTTGACAATCACAGTCGACCTCCCCTCTCCCTTTTGAGTGTCACACTGTCCTTCTCGTCATGCTGATAGCCCTTATGATTTTCCTCATGAGGCGGTCTCGTTTTGCTAACCCCTCGCAGATACATCTCAATCCGACCTTGTTCTCTTCTCGTTTGATCCAATAACAGTGGTGAGGTTGGTCCTGACACATGGTATTTCTACCATTCCCTTTCTTAACGAAAAAAAAAGGAAAAAGAAAAAGAACAAAAAACTGTTATGGGAGAAAAGGAAGAAATTCTCTGTCATAACAGGCCTCGTTCTAAGAAAAGGTGGAAACACCCTTGGGTGAGAAGTTAACTCTGGAAAAGGTGGTAACACCCAGCAGTTCAAGATAGTTGACTCACCAACAGAACCTTTCCAGCAAGAAATTTGAAGCCACCTCCCGTAGTGCACTGTCTCTGCAATATCAATCCGTATGCCCTTCTAACAGACAACCTTTCTTACAAATCATTGAAGTACGAGACTTGTTGGCTACCTCCTTGGGTACGCCTCATCTTCAAGATCTTGATGACAATAGCCGACATGATCTTCATCACCAACCCTTTGAGTGATGTGAGCTTTCATCCTAACAAGATGGGGATGTGAGTATGGGCTGCCCTCTGTATCTATCAGCGAGTGAGACAGAGGGTGGACTGAGTGACTAGTTTTTTCCTTCAAATCAAATGAGAGGTGAGATGTGTGAACAGAGTGTTGCACGCACGAGATGGGCCTCTCAATGCACAACGCACGATTTGTTCCTGTGCACTGCACCATAAGGCTCCCTGGTCTTCTTGCTTGCACTGTATGCCGGCACAAGGCGGGATGCACAATTGCACCATCAAAAGCGCACAAGGCATACAACCTTTGCACAAGTGACAATGAGGATTACATCAATCGGTTTCAGGAATGGGCTGCCCTCTATATCTTTCAACCGAGAGTGAGACAGAGGGTGGGCTGAGTGTGACTGTTGTTTCTTCAATCAATTATCAAGAGGTGAGGATTGAGGGACGTTACGACCCTTGGAGTCAAGTACGTTCTCATTTCCCTCTACACCCACGGGATGGGTCTTTGCTATCAGCACAGGACACATTACTCTGTTCTGTACACTACACTACAAGGCTCCCTGGCCTTTCTCCTTGCACCTATGCCAGAAGGGTTGGACGTATTGATGCACCATCAATTGTGCACCCTGACCTACTCCCTTTGCACCATCCCTTTGTTGATTCCTAAACTGGATGTGAGATCTGGGTTCCCATCATTATTTCCTCGAGTGATGTTAGTAATGGGGCGAGTGACTGCTCTTTCATTCCATTTGAGTGATCGTGAGTTAAATGCAATATCCCTCGTCATCGAAGAATTTCCTGTGATTTCTTCAACCAACTACCTCCCTGGGTACTGTCACGTAGTCCTTGCCATGAAGGACGTGTGCTGTGAAGACACCTTGTTACCTCCTGTAGCCGACAACAATACAAGACGCAACCTTGATAGTCAATATTACTCCTTGGCAATATGGGCCAAGTTTTTCTAACTCTACACCTTCTATTTCTTAGTGACGATCGTGTCTTAAGTGTGGGGACGTTCGTGGTTGGTCTGATGTGTAGTACTAGGTCCTTGATGTTCGGTTTACCCTCATGCTAAGGTTTTAAGTGTGGGGACGCGTCCCTGCGCGTATATGTTGCATACCCCCATGCATATATCCTGCTATGATCATACATCTACGCCATGGCTTCATTTTACCTTGATGGGGTTCCTTTCCCACTCTTCGGTTCTATTTCATTCTATCCTCGGAGCTGTTCCTTGACAGTTTGCCTTTATCATTTGTTTTGCGATTTTTCCATGTGAACGCACTCTACATTCACTGAGAATCACATCCAACCTTAAATCCCTGTTCCTCCCTTTGAACTGTCCATTTTTCCTTTTTAACCAACCCTTGTTCAGACAGATGGTTCTAAAGTGATTAATTTTTGAAGCAATTTCCGTAAATTGGACAATTTTCCATGTGAACGTGCTTTTATTGCTTCGGAACCCTGATTTGATGTGCGAGCCCTGTCCTAGTAGCCCTTTCCCCTATCCTTCTGATGCACGGTTCATCCGTTATTAATTTTTGCGGGTTTTCGGGCTCTTTTCGTGCATATTTTTCACATTTTTCCATGTGAACATGCCCTATTTTCATTGGAATTCCAGTTTAATTTGACAATCGTGTCCTGTAGCCTCTCTCCCACTTTTTCATTTTTCCTTCCCCCTCTTTCGACTGCTGCATTTTTAGTTATTAATTTTTTATGAGTGTTTTCGAGTGCGTTTTTTTGTGTTTTTTCCCATGTGAAGCACTCCCAATTTCCCCCCAACTGCGTTTGATGCACCATCCCTATGAATTCCTTTCTTTTGGACACTTTTCTTTTTACTGTTCTCTATTCCGATGCACAATTTTTCTCGTATTAATTTTCGAGTCCATTTTCAAGTTTATTTTTGGGGTTTTTCCCATGTGAACGCATCCTATCTTGATTGGAACTGTGTTTTTCCATGATAGGCTTGTTGGACACATTATTTTGCACATTTTTCCTTCTTTCTGCACTTTGTTCTGATGCACGGATTTTTCGATATTCATACATGTATGTGTTTTCGGGTCTGTTTCTTGTGTTTTTCCCATGTGAACATCCTGATTTTTCCCTAGAACCAGTGTCACATTTTTCTATCATCTTCCCCTTGTCTCCTGGCACATTTTTCATTTTTACGATTTTTCGATCCGATGTACGGTTTGGGTTTTATTATTTTTTCTTCCTTTTGCCGTGTGGCCGCGTTTCTCGTGTCGCACATGAACGCACCTGTTTTTGGTTTTACGTGCCTCGGGACGGCCCCCTTAACCTCGGTACCTTGCGTGTCCTCGTCCCTGCCACGTCTGATCCCGCCGATGCAAATTTTTTTAACCCCCGCCATGCGCATGTGCGCGGGACGGGGGTGCGCTCATTTTTCCTAACCATAATTAAAAAAAAATCATAACAATTAACAACTCCAAAACATCACCACACAAAGAATACATTTAAAAAATTATATAAATAAAATAACACAAAAAAAACAACCATAACCAACACACCAAAATAACACAAAAAAAATAAATAAATAATAATAATACTACTAACAAACAAAACAAAAAACACAAACCACAAAAAAAGAAACATGAAATTACCAAAAACATAAAAATACACATCACACATAATTAAAATGATTATTATTTTAAAAACCATATTTAAAAAAAATTGTCTTACCTTCTCCTTGTGCGCGGTTGATCTGCTTCTTCGCCTCCCCCACCCTCTGCACCCTTCGTCCTCGGTCCATAGCGCCGCCCTCCCTCCTCGCCTCCCTCCTGGCTCCACGGCCCTGCGCCCCACCGCACTCCTGTCCCTCCTCGCCGCCCTCCTTTTCCCTCAGCCTCCTCCCTTCTCCCTCTCCTCCCTATTCTCCACCACCTCCCCTCCTTCTCCTCCTCGCCCCTCCCTCCTTCCGCCTCTCCCACCCTCTCCCTCTCTGCGCCTCCACAACAGCCGCCTCGCCTCCTCCTACCGCCCTCCTCCCCACCCTCCTCGCCTCGCCTCCTCCTACTGCCCTCCTCCCCACACTCTCTCCGCCTCCGCCTCCGCCTCCTCCCTCGCCCACCACCTTCTCCTCCTCTCACTCCTCCTCCTCTGCCGTCCCGCCTTCCCTCCTGTCGCCATTCCCCCCGCCTTCTCCCCACACCCTCCCTGCCCATCCCTCTTTGGGCCCCTCCTCCACCACCCCCCCCCCCCCCCCCCCTCCGCGGCCATAATTGACCCCCCCCACTATTTTACCCCCCCTCCAGATTTACCCACCCCCCACTAACTTTAGCCCCCCTTCTCACCCACCACCCCTCTCCACCCGTAGCCATCCTCCCCTCTCCCTCCCCTGTTCCCACGCCGTTGCAGACCTCTCGGTGTGCGTGTGTGTACGTGAGATGCTAGCGGGCGTTCACGTGCAAGGACGTGCCTTTGACTTGTCCGTGTCCTGGTGTGTTAAAGTCAGCCGTTCACACACAGTCATCCTTAGCCATTCACACGCAGCTCGGGTACCGACTTTTAATTTCAAAACCCGAAAAACACAAAAATAAACATAAAACACAAAAAAATTCAAAAAATTTATTTTAAATCCAAATACATTGCATAAAAAATTATAAAATTTTTAAACATTACTAAAATAATTTGTACTATTTTTAAAAGTGAAAATTCAAGAAAATAAATTACAAAAAATTCAAAACTTTAAAATTCTTTCAAAAATACATGTAAAATGAGTAAAATTCATTAAAAATTAGTAAAAATTCAAAAATATTTACAAAAAATTTTCAAAAATTTTCACAAATCCCCTTGTCCATTTTTTCAATAATTTCTCAATTGAAAATGCTTCCATAAATGGCCAAAGTATTATTTGAAGCCAAAACCCTAAATTTAATCCCTTGTCTTATGAAAATTCATTTTAAATTCAAAAAATCAACTAAAAAATCATAAATAAATTCTAACACATTGTTGATACTTGTTGGATTGCTGAAATTCCACCCTTGCACTTCACAACATATTCATGTGTCCTATATCGAGTTTTAATCATTTAAAAAAAAAAAAAAACAAAAAACACACACAATATCCAAAATACAAACACACCTAAATTACAATTCAAAAATAAAAATAAAAACAAACAAAAAAAGAGAAAAAAAAAGATAATAAAACTAAAACAAAGACACTAAGGTGCTTTATTTTTTTCAGTCAGTGGTTTTTGCTTTTTTGATTGGATTCCTTGCATTTGGGACTACTCAGTATGCCTTCAGTCTCTTGCATACACACCTCTACCAGGTAATTATTTTTTTTGTGCTTTATTCATTTTGATCATCCCTTAACCATAGTTAATTGTTAAAATGAACTATATTCACCCACTTTTTCACGCGTGCTCACGCTAAACACACAATGTTTCTAATAATTTAAAATCAACCAGCTGTTCACTTTGCACGTGCTATGTGCGCTTCAGAGGCACTTTAATTTTTAATAAAAAGGAACCGGCCGTCATAAAAAAGCACGCTTGGTAAAAAAACGCTCCACATTACCATTAATTTTTAATTAATGAATTTGCATTTAGAGACCCTAATCTGGGAATCAAAGTTCGGGTTTTGTTTAAGCACCGCTTCACCTTAATAAATTGTGATTAAAATTTTAAGAAGGAACCGCCGTTTTCTTATTAAGGTTTATAACCTAATAAAATTTCACCCATTGTTAATAATTTCTTAAAATGAACCTTTCTTTAAAACCATTTTTCCTCACTACATTTTTTTTTTCCTTTTTAGTAAACACGCTTTGTGGGATGGGCATGTAAAGTCCTCTTAGAGCTGAAAATATTGGTCAAAGTTATGGTTAGGTCCTGATTAGGTTTTTATGGTATTATGGTTTGCTTATGTGATACGGTTATGGGTGCGGTTTGTAGTTTTTTTTCTTTTTGGCCTGATACGGGGTCTTGGGTGCCTATTTGTTGCATCGAATGAAGTTTTCGGTCACATATGTGTAGAGGTCATGCCGAATTTTTTCTAGGATGTGGGTTGTCTGGGGTGATAAATTGGTTAGTTACGTCTGTGTGTGTACTTCTTTTGATCAAAATTTTTTTATAGCTATTTGGTTGTTTTGCAGGCATTCTTTGTGATTGTCTGTGTTTGTGGTGTGTGTGTTTTCCATCTGAATGGCGCCTCACGCTCCTCCTCCTATCCAGTATGTCCCGTTGATCAGTAGGGATTATTCTTTCCTACTGGCTTTTAAGCCTATAGTGAAAGCAGGACTTGCAACTTTCGTGGCTGCTTCACTCTCATTGATTCCAGACGATCCATCTCTATATGATGAGTTTCTTGCATCATACATTAAGAAATCGGGCCTGGTTCATGGTGCTTCCATGGTATTGACACCTAGAGGATTAGGGAAGGCTTTGTCTCTTCCCTACAAAGGAGAACCCTTTGTTACAGCCAGATAATTATTCTCCAATGATGAGATTCTCAAGCTATTACAGAAGCAAACCAAAGAGGTTCTGGATGTCAAGAAAGTGATTAACACTTCAGGAGTGTCTTTTTCCATGATCACTGATCCTCTTTGGAAGTTAGTCTGTCAATTTCTTCAAGATAGGTTTATGTCTGCCAAAACACCATCTCATTATTTGTCCAAAGAGCTCTTCACAACTTCCAGGATGGTGTTGAAATGGGTTGCCATTGATTGGAGTACTTACCTGCTTATGAAGATGGACCAACATTTTGTCAAAGTGACGTTACCAATGTCACCTATGGTTCCTATTTATATGCTTTCTTGACATACTCAGGACTTAAGAAGGGTGTGCTACCACCTCCTCCATCTAATCTAGTACCTCCCCCTCCACCTTCAGAGGATTCAAAGCCTATTGACATAGAGGATCTTGATTCGCCTCCTCCATTGGTCATTCAGCAGAAGCGCTTGAAGCGTGTGGTAGATAAAACTCCCGCAGTCATTTCTTCAGTAACAATTCCTACTACTTCTGGCAGTAACCTCCTTGCCTACCTCACATGCAACAATTTATTCAGGGCACATTGAGAGGGTTCTTTGGAAATATCAGTTCCTTCACTGAACAGTTTAGTGTCAGGAGATGCCATTCCATTCCTTTGTAATGACATCCAGAGTTCTATTGAACTCTCAGACAGCTTGTGTTCAATAGTTATATGCTTCTTTCTATAAAGAATTGATGCAGTCCAAAGAACAATTGCATAAGGCAACCTCAGAGTTAGCCTCTGCTAAAGACACTCTTGCCGATCTATTTAAGCAGATGGAGTAGCAGACCCAAATGAATGAGACCTAGAGAGAAGAAATATCTTCTTTGAAGATTCAGTTAGCAAAAGCTCAATCAGAGGTCACTAGAGTTACGGAAGAGAAAGAGAGAATGTCTAAAGAAGCTCAAGAGTTTCAGACTCTTTTAGATGCGAAACTGTTAGCTTTGCAGACTGCTCATAATACAGTGGAATCACAAGCTTCCCAGATTAAGCAGTTGTAGGACCAACTGACATAGTCACGGTCCATTCCTCCAAGCCCTAATGTTCCTATGATTCCTTCTATATCTTAGCAGGACTTGGTAGTTCTCCAGAGGTAGGCCACATTGTGTCCGTTGTTTCAAGATAAAGTGGAAAGATTGCAGTCCAAGATGGATTTGTTATGGTCTACATTTGAGCACTTTCAGAAGTTGGCCTTCTATATGAAGCTTTCAACGATGGATCTTCCTCTTCCAGAGGATGGTTGGAGCGGGGCTTGGTCTTTTGATTTGCTGGACAGAAGTTGTCCGTATGGTTTTTGAAGATTCTGTGACGATGGATACCATGTTGCTGTCTTACATGTATCTACGAGGTGATCCGTTGATTTCAGATGATGTAGATTTGGCTTGGTATGTGGGAGATGTGGTTTTGCAAGCTGTTTTATATGTCAACTATTTGGAGTTGAGGATAGATGACATGTTCCAGTGTTATTCTTCTAAAGTGACTACTTGCCCTGACACTTTATGGCATTGAATGATTGATTCTGTGGTCCTGAATCAACGTCAGAATACAACTTCTACTTATATGCAGAGCACTAACCAACTGAGGGTGGATCTCCTAGCTTATCTTTCCAAGAACCGTCCATTTGATTCCTCCTTCTTTAATGCCTACCATAGACGATCTGTTTTAGGTCCCTCTATTCCTAGCCTATTGTACTATCAACAAATGGCTCATCGCTATGATACTTATCTTTCCCTTTATCAAACCAACTCAGCAGCTATCTTACCTTTCTTTTTCCAACCTCAGGGTTTTCCTCAAATTCCTATATTTATCTATTGTTCTTTTATCGAAGATCGAGTTTTTTCCCCTTCTCCGCCATGTCCTTCTCCATCTATCCATATACCTTCTACTTTTCGTGCTTATCAATTGACACCTTTCCTAACTGATTCACTTAAATTTTCGGCCACTCCTTCTTTAGATTATTCCTCCTTTTATGATTTTGCCTACCCATCTTTTCATCCTCTTTTACTTATTCCACTTCCATCTCCTGCCACTTCTATTTCTCAACCCCCTCAGTTGGTTAGTGGGTACAAAGGATTTGATCAGCAGATTCCAAGAAGAGGATGGAGCTCGATTGATTCTCTCACATGACCATAGATTAACTGGCCATTAATTTCAGGGGATTGGACAATTGCTAGTCAAGCATACCAGAATTACCTCCATTTTGCTCACCAATATTCACAATCTCTAGATCCTTCAGTGAGATTGACAGCTCATTTTGCTTGGTATCTAGCATATATGCATAGGCATTCCCATAACGATCAAAAGGCCATTCCAAAGCTTTGTATGAATGTCAATGTGAACATTGATTTCCAATAGTTGGATGTCCTATATTTTCATGCCCTATGTCTACCTAGAAGATACCTTGTTTTGCTAGAAAGGATGTGTTGCCTTCAATTCTTTTAAAATCCTCAAAAGACATTTGTGGATGAGTCCTTCTCCATGGATTGTTTTCGTAACCACAAGCCTTCAAAAGGGATCACCTTCATTGATGCCTTTGCAATGTATTTTGGATCATTCTTAATGATATATATCTCTCTTTTTGAAAGTGTCATTCAGATGGTTGTGTTTGTGTGTGTGCTGTAATAATCTTATGTGATGACTTCGTGCTGGTTGAATAATTTAGCTCTTTTCAAACTATTGATGGTGGATGGAAAGCCTATGGTGGGAAGTTAAAGAAGAACCTCTTATATCCTTTACAAATTTGTTATGACTTTATATTATTTATCAGATGTGTTAATGAATAACGAAGTTTTCCTTTAGTTGTATTATTTCTTACATACAGGTGATAAGTTGGGGTCGTGGTTTGGAGAGATTATTGAAGATACTGAAGAAGATCAAAATTGAGTTCTTTAATGAACTTATATTCTTCTTTTCCTTAGTTCACGAGGACTCTTCCTTTCTAGGTGTGGGGATATGTTGAGAGTGGAAAAAGATTGAAATTTTGACTGATTTTTGTTGTTTTTGAGGTTTGAATGATTGATTTTTTATGGATTTAGAGTGATGTATGGTTGTTAATGGAAGTGTTTGAGAGTGTTTTGGATGATATTGATTATGTTTTGGAAGCTCATGATGATTTTTAGTGGAGGTATGAAGCTCTAAGATGTTCTGATAGATTCTGTATACCTTTTGTATAGCTTCTGTTTTGTTCTGATTTTCTTCTGTATGAAGCATGGATTGATGATTGATGAAGGTTGAAATATTTTGAAAGCTTGTTGAACAGTTTTTGATAGTTTGAAAAGGTTTTATTATGAGTTATGAGGATTTGATGTTCTCTGATGACCTTCTGTAACCCTCTGTAAACCTTTTGTACAGCCTCTGTCTCTGCTCTGTCTCTATTCTGCATCTGCTCTGGTCCTGTATTGTACTGTTCCGTAGATTTTCTGTAAGTGTTCTGTAGAATGTATGTGTGACTTTGGAAAAGTTTTCTAACTTTTGGAAAGGATGAATCTAAGTTCAAAAGAGCTAAAACAAATGGAAGAAGCAGCTGCTAAAGACTAAAGAGAAGACTGGAGTGACAGTGACAGTAGTGAGCTATGAAGAGACACTGTATTGGCTCTAGTGCCTCTTCACATCAGACATACCTCTTGGGAGGTGCATCCACGACCTAAGAAAGATTATTGAGATTCATTATGAGAGTATTGTAGTGAGGAGATGTACTATTGAGAGAGAGAGAGAGAGAGAGAGAGAGAGAGTGTGTGTGTGTGTGTGTGTGTGAAAGATAGTCAAATTCTATCAAAACAGTGTAACTGTATATGAGAGATTGAGAGAGAGAACTATGAAGACATTGAAGTTGAATATTATGTGATTGATTTCCATTCAAAAATGGTGTATTCCTTTATGTTCTTTGTTCTATTGAAGGATTCTATGAAGATGTTGAAGATTATGGTTGATTCTATCAAATCCATGGGAGATATCTACTATGATGCTACGTGAAGATTTGTTATTTTCTTTGTTTTGATCATCAAAAGAGTGAAATAAAAGCTTGTTGATGTTACAAGATGGATTTTCTTGCAGTAGAATCCCTTTTTCCTTGGTGTTCCTCTTGGGGCTCCACATGTCTCCAAAACACACAAGTAAATGGCACACAAGAAATGGATAGATGAAAACCATCCTCGCCCTCTTCCTCTTCCTCACTCTCCATTAAAAATGAGCATGAAGCACAAGAGAAGGCAAGTGTTATGCCAAAATGGGAGAGAGAGAAATGAAGTGTGAGAGGAGAAGATAAAGGAAGGAAGAGGTTGTAACCACCTCAACCTCCCACCTCCTCAAATCACTCCGACAAGCCTCTTCCTTTTCCTTTCTTGATATTATAAAAATTGAATTGCATACATCTTGGCTAAGGTCTAAAGATCCTTTATTTTTGGAATGAGACAAAAGGTATTGACCTTTCTTTTCCTTTCTACATTTTTAAATGTGAGCCTTTTGGACTACACATTTTGCATTGCTTCATAGACAAATTTTGACAAAGGGGTACAATTGCAATGAGTGATTTTACAAAAAATTATTTCCATGTGAGCACATTTTTGTGCCTTTATTTGCACATATTTATCAGTCATCATTCCTCCCACGCTTAAGTGTGAAGTGTTCCCGTGAACAATTTTGAAGAAGAACCACGATCAGCTTGGACAAATCTTCATCTTCATCATCGATCTTTGGTCTTTGTTTTCTTGATTGCCTTTTGTTTTGCTTGAAGGGGAAAGAAATGGGACACATGTCACATAGAGAGAAATTGCACAACTAGGTCGTATAGCCTAGGTTACAAGCATACCGCATAAAATCATACATCATACAAAAGATAGGGATTTTCGACAACTTTGACACAAGGATGAGTATCACACTCAATACAAGCTAAAAGACAACCACACCATAAAGCTCATAATAAAAAAACTGAGAAAGATATAACTATCAAGCATTCCCTCACTAAAGATACTGAAATTACGCACTTCACCCGGTTTTCAAAAGAGAAAAAGAGAGATCAGTTTATTAAGACAAAAAGGAATATAAAAAATAAAAGAAAATCTGAACTGAACCCTAGTGTGTTTTGAAAGGTGATATTGGCGAAGAAGGGCATTTTAGGTATGCATTGCATATAAATGGGTATTAAAGGGCTAAAGTGTTTAAATTTTTGGTTTTTTCATTTCAAGGTTTAAGGATTTGAAAATTATGGGAATTAGAAAATGTCAAAAGAAAGAGGATAATAGTGAATAACTGTTCACGACACTGTGTGGACGAGATTAAGAAAAACAACGATGACACTTGATGCCACCTGAACACGTGGGCTCCTCTTCAGATTTGAAACAAAGTTGCTAGGGCCGTTGATGGATAGATATGCATGGAGACGAGGGATATGAAAATTGATGCTTGTTATCGACGACGATGAATGATGCCTTATGGATGATGGAGAGCAAGGCAAGGAAAGGATGATGTTGCTCGTAGTTGCCACTGGAATGAGAAGTGAGAAGATAATGTGTGTTGAAGCTGCTGCCACGTGAAAGATTGGGCCGCTGATCTTGTCGCGTGTAGGATAATGAAGATGAGGAGCATCGTTGTATTTGCCGCGATGACAAGTGGAGGATATGAGATTTCTATTCTTTTTTAGGATGCAACCAAGAAGGAGAGAGAAAATATTGACATCATGCTCTCCATCATTTTCTCATTTTTTCTTCTCGAAATCATGTGAAACCTTCCATAGCTGAATCTTAAAACTGTGTTTCTTGTAAGCTCCATAGCCACCTCTTTCCCGACCAGTGCACCAAATGAATAGCACCTTGCCACGACACAAATCAAACCATGAACTGACCAAGAGAGGCTGCAAGTATGCTTGTTGGCCACAAAAACCTGCAAGAAACCTTTCTTCTTCACCAAGAACCATGCCTCCAAAACACACAAGTAAATGGCACACAAGAAATGGATAGATGAAAACCATCCTCACCCTCTTCCTCTTCCTCACTCTCCATTAAAAATGAGCATGAAGCACAAGAGAGAAAAGCAAGAACAAGAAGGCAAGTGCTATGCCAAAATAGGAGAGAGAGAAATGAAGCGTGAGAGGAGAAGATAAAGGAAGAAAGAGGTTGTAACCACCTCAAACTCCCACCTCCTCAAATCACCCGACAAACCTTTTTCTTTTCCTTTCTTGATATTATTAGAATTGAATTGCATACATCTTGGCTAAGGTTTGAAGATCCTTTATTTTTAGAATGAGACAAAAGGTATTGACCTTTCTTTTCCTTTCTGCATTTTTGAATGTGAGCCTTTTGGACTACACATTTTACATTGCTTCATAGACAAATTTTGACAAAGGGGTACAGTTGCAATGAGTCATTTTACAAAAAGTTATTTCCATGTGACCACATTTTTGTGCCTTTATTTGCACATATTTGTCAGTCATCACTTGGCACCCGCCACCGCCACCGCCATGTCCACACCTAGTTCTACAACCTAGGTGGACGCCATCAATCTAATGGCTTGGATCTAGTACTTTGTGAATAAGAAAATGAGCCAAGGAGCAAGAGAAGGAACCCCTCTGGCGGCAGGAACCAAAAGGCCGATAGCAGTAGACGTTGAGTCAAGGAAGGACCCAAAGAAGCAAAAGGTGGCAGTTTCCACAACCTCCATCCCCGTAATAGAGAGGCCACCTGTAGAATACAATGAATATGTTAAGGAGCTTCTCGCTAGAGAAAGCCAAGGAGGAGAAAAAAATCACAATAGTAGAGCTAGAAGCCGAAAAAGAGGCCATGGTTGCATCCCAGCTGTTGGAGAAAACATGCTAAATAGCCATGGCACAAAAGGAAGGTAGGCAAGATTGGATGAAGAAATCGAGGCCATACGGCGCTTGTGAAGATACAATGAAGAGATTGTGGGTCTCTATGAAGATCTACAAGCTAAATTGGAGAAGATCACTAAAGCCACAAAAGAGCTGGAGGCGCTAAGGGAGGAAAGAGCATGCAGGTAAAAAAGAGAGGTGGAAAGATTGACACATGAGGCAAAGCTCCGAAGAACAAACAAAGTATCTATTGCAAGTAGGCCTGACCCCAGAAGAGGTGGACACCTCCTAAGAAAGAAGAGCTACACTCAGGGAAAAAAGGAAGTAGATGGTGGAGGAAGCAAGGAAAGGGCTGAAGGCCAAACCTATACAAGTACCACCCTCGCCTATTCCAACAAGCCAAGATACTATCCTAGTAAGCTTCCACGCTGATTTGGTGATCTGGCAACAACATGAGGCCTCCAGAAACCCCTTCGGCTTGAACTTCCACTTTCCCGCTAACTTGCATCGAGTTTTACCAGTCAAGGTGGTGAAAGAGGTAATCAACATTCAAAGCGGGCTCAGGGAAAAATGGCTGACAGGGAGAGAGCACAAACCCCACCCTCTAGGGCACAGAGGATGTGGAATTTTGGCAGCACAAAATTTTTGAGGTCATGAGATAGCCAGCCTACATGGAGAAGGCCCCTCTATGACTTTAATATGGACACGGGTGTGGCATTCTACAACGCCCTCCCATTTGAGTGCAACAACCCAATATTCACGCCATACCCTCGTAGAACAGAAGTGGATTTTGACCCTAATGTCCACGACCGGTACGACTTTCCCATGATCTACAATGCAAGTTGTACCACGCCGGAGGAGGCCCTTCGCTTCACCCCCAAAAATCTAGTTGACTCTATAGTCCATTTTGTCGATGAATTCTCCTCGTGCCCTGACTCCGCATTCATTACTACCTGTAATTACCTTAGGCTACTTAGGATCCTACAAAGGCAAAATCCCACCCCACAAAAACACAACCTTCCACCCCTTTTCAATGATCCCAATGCCATAGATGGCTGCACCATGGCTGGGCTAATAATGCGTGCCACTTTTCTCCCCTTGTTTTGTTTATCCATTCTAGAAGATATGAATGGTAGCTGCTTTACACATTGCAATCATCCATTTCTCTCTACCACCACTCTGTAAGTCCGGCTATCGACTCACATGTCTGCATTTTCTCATCGAGCCCTCACCAACTCAAAAAGGCAAGTGTCCTTGAACCAATACCCACTTACGAATTGGGCCATCTTCTGAGACAATATCACCATGTAGGAAAAACAAAACAAAGACAGCAGCCCGAGGCAGCCCCAATCAAAAAATGAATGAAGAAGCTCATTTGAAACAGTGTAGGAGAAGGCAACCACGAAGGACCAAAAGACGGATCCATCTAAAACCATCTTCAATTTCAAAAACGGATCCGCCCATTAGCCTCTCTCCACATAAGGATCCGTCCAACACGATATTCAATTTCAAAGGACAAATCCCCTCAACACCAATAGCAAAAAAGGACCCACCCCAACTTCATCTTCAATTTCAAGAGTTGGTCCACCCATCACCCCACCAAGCACCAAACCCTCGCACGGGCTTGTATACCACCTCAAAAAAGCCACTCGACTACACCCATCCCTCCTACCAACCGCTCCACATCAGTGTCATGGGACTGGCACTAAGCTAGGAGGGGGTAATGTTAACCCCAACTCAAGACAGAAGAAAAAGAAGTAAAATACGGAGGCAAGGGAAGAAGCAGAACAGAGAATAAGAAAAGGCGCAAGGATGGCCTCTAAAATCAAGCTAAATGCAAAAGTGCATTTTAAGTGAAAGGTGCCCCAAAATTTTTGTAAAAGAGCTCCAGACTCCCTCTTGTGCAAATTGTAAAAGGGTACACGGGCATAAACTAAAGAAATAGGCCAAGTAGAAGGGAATGGGAAAAAGGACCTTGCCACAATGGCCGGTCATGTAAAAAAGGAAATGGGTGCCCATGGGATTTTAGGGCATGTATATAAAGTTCAAAAATTGAATGAGAGCTCATTCTTTGGTGTGTGGCAACAAGAGACTCTTCTTCTTCTCTTCTCCTCTCCTCTTGCTTGCTTGTGTGTGCTTGAGAGAGGGAGTGTGAGAGTGTGAGGGAGCGAGTGTGTGAGGGTGAGGGATCAAGGAGGCGAAGATCTCCACCATCTCCTCTCTTCTTCTTCTCTTCTCCTCTTCTCTTGTCTCACACGTGACTATGGGAGGATGGAGCTTGGATAAAGAGGCTTGAGGATGCTTGAGCTTGCATCAAGAATCATGGAGCTACCGGACTGGTTAAGAGAGGAGGGAACTCAATCGAGCATCAAGTAAGCTCACTACACTCGTAGAGAGGGAGAGCATGTCGGCTATGTGAAAGGTAGCCATTAGCACTCTCTTAAAATGCTTGAATAATAAGCAGTCCATGGGTCTTGGCGGTTGAGCATGAGTACCCAAAGATAGCTCTCGGCTTGAGACACTTGAAGCAATAAGCGATTTGTGGGTCTTGGTGGTTTGCCTGGGAGGGTGACAACACTTGCAAAAGGAAGTAGAGTCAGGCACATGTTTACCTTAGATATTGGAATTAGTGCCATAATTACTACGACGTATGATAAAGACAAATGTGTGGTTCTAGACATTAAATATGGCACATATATATTGGACATGAAAATGTACAAAAGTTAAAATTAATGTAGTCTGAAGGTTTGGTTACATGTTTTTTTACATGTAGAGTTGCAGAATTACATAAGGTCTATGAAGCATGTCAGTTTTGAAAGTGAGTAAGATAATCTTTTTACATGATACACATGTAATCATGGATATACTTGATGTTAGGCATACAAATATTTGGGGGCCTATACGGAACACGTATTTTTTGGTTGTGGTAGACCTCTTTTCTTGATGTTTCAATGTTGCTCTTAGCTCAATTCCTCTAGATGATTGATATTGTTTGGGGTTTTTACTTAGCTTTTCTCATTTATTGATAATCTTTTTACTTGGTTATTTGTTCTCTTCCCTTTGAAGAGACCGAGCTTTAGAAGCATGTGGATCATTAAGGGCATCTCTAAGGATTTAAGTAAATACATTGCCAAAGTTGATCATGATATCATTGCTTTCTATCCCCTTTCTATTCTATGGAGATTTGCTTCGTGAGTATACTATGAGTTACTTGTAGCTTACAAGCTACATCATGGATGGTTTCTAGCCAATAGTGGTTTAGATTTTCTCCCATGATAGTTTTAGTGACTAAATCCTCCATTAGACTCTTTAAGATCTAGATCATA
Organism: Lygodium microphyllum; assembly: GCF_053477565.2. Taxonomy (NCBI): domain Eukaryota; kingdom Viridiplantae; phylum Streptophyta; class Polypodiopsida; order Schizaeales; family Lygodiaceae; genus Lygodium; species Lygodium microphyllum. The sequence goes on along the minus strand of NC_141144.1, from coordinate 12,982,887 downwards.
TGGGCATTATGGTGCATAATAGTGAACATCATATGGAATGCTTGACCTTTAAGTCTCATCTTCTCCTCTTGTAGAGATAAAAACAATAGTCCATCTTGATTTACTATAGGAGTAGTATACTCCACTTTGACATGACTATAAATGCCTTATGGATTTTATCATAAAGCTTGAATCCTTGCTCCTTCTCCTTCACTTCAACCTTCAAAATTAGCCTCTCTTAGTGGCACCACTATGATCCCATGGCATGAATTATGTGATGGGGGGGCTTACTTGAGCTACTATACTGGACACACAAAAGACACATATTCAATAAAAGTGATGCAATATATTGATCTTCCACTTAACAAAACATTCAAACAAATTCCCAAATGTGTGAATGTAAAACTTCCAAAAGGATACATGATCATTCTCCTCCTCTTTGGAAATGGTAGCTTGTTTTTATTTCGACAATAGTGTACAAGGTTCGGCCTCATTAGAGATATATTCTCCCCTCTATTGACCTCAAGCACTTAACTTTCAAGCCTATTTTTATTTCAAAAATAGCCTTGAAAGTTTTGAAGTACTCAAATACTTCACCCTTTTCATTCATGAAATATACCTGGAGCTTTTTAAAGCAATAATCAATAAATGTGTTGAGGAACATGACCATATCATATTTATCAAAACACTTTCAAATGATGAATTTTAGATTTTCTCTTAAAAAGTACCTCAAATAAAGTATTTCTATATAATGATTCAGTTAGTTATCTATTACCAAGGTAGGGTGTTGTGTGCACTACTTCAACCCAATACATATTAGAAAGAGACTTTTTCTAAAGCATAGTACCATTGATCGTTATAGGCTCTACTTGTGGCAAATAGTTATGCTCAATAAAAGGGCATTGGTTTTGATGAAACCATTGCTCCCACTTGTCGTATGACAACTATTTCTTGGATTTTTTTTGTATTAGCAACTCATAATGGTTGGAATGTAGAATGTACATTAGTTGGACATCAATAACTACATTTTAGAATGGTGATTTATGAGAGCAAGTGCATATTTTTAGCCTCATGGTTTTATGTAGAAAGGTCAAGAAAACAAAGTGTGCAAATTGAAAAAGACATTGTATGTTTTGAATCAAGCACCTTGGGCTTGATATGAGAAGATATATGTATGTGGTTTTCAAAATAGTCCAATTGAGAGCACCTTATATATCAAACATCAGAGTGATGTGCTTGTGATCATTGTGGTTTGTTTTGATGACATGCTACTCATGGTCCTAGTGAGAAATATATTGCTAGCTTTAAGAATAAGTTGAATTTAACTTTTAATGTGCTAGATTTGGGTCTATTGCATATTTATTTGGGCATACACTTCAAGTAGTGTGATGGAGATATTGATTTGTGTCAAACAAGGAATCTTGAGATATTATTATAGAGATATGGACTTGAGGATTGCAAGCTTATTGCTACTCTATGGAGAGTTTGAAGCTAAGACTTTATAATGCTAGATAGTACTTTGATATCTTTATCTATTAATAAGATGTTGGATGCTTGATTCATGTATGTGTTATGAGGCCTAACATTCAGTTTGCAGTCTCGTAGATGAGTAGGCTTATGTATAGCCTAAGCACTAAGCATTGGTAGGGAACCTAGCAGATATTTCATGCAATTTAAAGGAGGAGAGGGTAGAAAAAAAAGAGAATTTTATTTTAAAAATATTTTGAAGAAAATAAAGTTTGGGGATTAATCTACCCTTGCCACATAATATAGATATCCTTAAGACCAAATAGAAAAAGGAGACTATTGCTTGAGTGGGAGTTTTGTAAGTATTTAAGAAGCACCTAGTAAATGGCAATGGGCCCCCAACCAATAGAGGTGAATGATTATCAAACTAAGCTTCTAGTTTTTTCTAGCGGACTTAACGAAATATGAAAACTAGACTTTTGACTTTATGAAGCATGGAAAGTCCATGGGCATTCCTAGTTGAGGGGTTTTCCAAAAGATCTAGGGTTTTGCATACCCATGATATGTTTGGATATGCTAAATTATTGTCACAAAAATGAATGTAAGATAGAAGAATCTAATAAATGGTTGATTAAGCCTACTCCCAAAAGAAAGAGGCAAAACCATTGGAGGCCTCTAATTATGCTCAACTTCAACTACAAGATAATGGCAAAGCTCTTGGCCTTTAAAGCAAAGTTCCCTTTTGTTAAGGTTTTCCACCCCCAACAATATAGGTTTATTTATGGAAAGAAAATAAAAGATGCCATGTTGAACCTCACATTTTCCATGGATTTAGCTTTAAGTTGTTAGGACGATTTGGTTAATCAACACGGATTTTGGTAACTAGGATTAGTTGGTCCTTCATTATGGCCACTTTGAAGGCTCTAGGCTTTGGCCATATATTTAGGAAAGATGGTGGGTTTACTTTTCACGAATGTCATAACCCATGTATGCATTATGGCATAGACTCCTCTCCCTTTGTCCTGAGAAAGTCTATTTGGCAAGGCTACCCGCTTGCCCCATTTCTCTTTGTTATGATTATTGATCCATTTTGCTAAGGGAGATTAAGAAGAAGATTCAAGATGGTGTCATCAAAGGTTTGCTTCTCCCTAATGGTAACTCCTTTATTTCACTATTTTTTCTTGATGATAATTCTAGTGATGTATTGGTAGAGAAATAATGTGTAGACTCACTCTTTTATGAGGATTTTGTTAAGATCTCCACTTTTGTCATTAGTTAATCTAGGCTACCCCTTATGTTTGGGCTCAAGACATCATCAAACTCACCTGTTTTGCTGATAGATGTACACACTATTAGTAAGGGGCCCTCACTTTAGGTTGACATATGAGAGAGAGAGAGAGAGAGAGAGAGAGAGAGAGAGAGAGAGAGAGAGAGAGAGAGAGAGAGAGAGAGAGAGAGAGAGAGAGAGAGAGAGAGAGAGAGAGAGAGAGAGAGAGAGAGAGAGAGAGAGAGAGTTTGGGGGGGGGGGGGGAGGGGAGGAGGAGGAGGAGGACTAGAAAAATCTAGGAGGAAGAGATAGCGAACTATGAAAGAGAGAAGAGAGGAAATAAAGGAGAGGAGATAGTATGGATACAAACTTATGAAATATGCACATCCATACATGCATACATACACACACACACACATGTGGTGACATATACATCCACATATAAACATATACACACACATGCACACACGTGTATATAACATGCATATATATGATGTGAACAAAAAAGAATGAGAGACAAAGGACTTGGGGAAAAAAAGGAAGGAGATGAGAGAAAAATGATGAGAGGGAGAGAGAGGACACACACACTTATGAGATCACATGAATGAAAGAACATATTGAAAAAAAAAAAAACACACACACACACACACATAGCTACATGCATGCATGCATGCATGCATACACATGTATACATATGGATACAAATTCATACACAATATACACATATGAGGTGCAAAAAATATGAGAGATAGGGAACTCAAGAAAAAAAGGATGTACATTAGGATGCAAAGTCCCCTCATTGTTATCAACATCGGTCCTTTAAACCTCAATGCAAAGCACCAAGAGAACACTAGTGAGAAACAATGGAAGAATGTAGATGCAAAGCGCCTAATTTTTTAATTAATATCTTGAAAATTTTTACGTGCCAAATTCAAATCTTCATTAAAGCCAGCCCTTTTGCCATGAATATTCTCTACCCAAACAAGGATTGGGCAATTCTCTTGCACGAACATACTTAAAAATTTGCCATAAAAGATTCCCCTCAATGGAAAAATCTCTCCGTCCTTGTGATGGCCTTTGTACAAGTTGATATCACCACTCTTCTTGCTAAAAACATCTTACTGGCATGGCTAAAGTATAAAAATAAAATTAAGCTGTCAAAAAAGCATAACGTCGCTCTCCCCTGGTCTACCTTTGATTTGGTTTGGTTCAGTTTCTTGTGTTGTACCATTTCCCCTGACTGAACTAGGACAATCTTCAAAGCCTATAAGAAAGGGTTCCATCTGTGGAAAGACCTATGGGATTACACAATAAAACAATGGCTTAACCCCCTACAAATTAAGCAAAATTTTAATCTTAAAATGGAAGAAACAATAACATCAATGGAAACCTATGGTTGGCCACCATCTACTTGCCAAGAAATCTACACTAATGTGGCTAATCCTAAATAAAGGGTTTGGGATGGGGGAGAAAGCTCTACTACTAGGCTTAGGCAACGGCATGTGTCCAAGATGCAAAGTTGAGATTGAATCCATTTCTCACATTTTTTTGAATTGCAAGTTCTTTTCTACACATGGTCATTGGGAACTTTCATCCACATCTTATGTCATGGAAATAACTTCTCCTTAGAGAATCTAATAGATTGCCCACTCTATTTTGGGCTTTCTTCTAAGAGCCATCCATCTTTGGAACACCTAGTGTCAATGTAATGATGCAATCTCCAAATGTACTATTATTTTCATCTATTTTTCAACTAAAATCAGAGTTTGTGTGTTGAAAGTATTCTCAAACTAGTAAGTATTGGTCATATGCTCAAAATCCAAAATGTAACAAACGAATGAAAAGCTTGAACAACAGAGTATGACCACTCAAGCCATGGCTAATACTCAATGTGAAGCCCAAGAACTTGAGGTCATCCTCAACACCATCAAGGATGCATCTCAAAGATACTAAAAATCTATTTCAAGCACATCTATGCCATCCTCTTTTTGGAAAAGCATAGCACTTTCATATATGGCCTATAGTCTAAATATAGCTATAGCATACCCCTCCCTATGAGGATTTTCTATCTAATGCACTGCTACCAGAGTTTCCCTAGCCCTCCCATCAACCATCTATGAATATCTTTTCCTATGTATCTCTACAAACACTAGCTCTATTTGGCTTAGTCTTAAAGCTAGCCATTGGACACACTTGTAAATATTTCATTATCTTTTAATATAATATTAGTATCTTTCTCAATTTTTTTAAAAAATTGATTGTGGTTATGTAAACCCATTTTACTCATAATTAAACTTAATTAAAAAGACTATTGCAAGGTATTGCATGTTGTGTCCTCTTGCATGCAATTGAGCATTTGGGACCCATGCTTAGAGGGCTCTAAGTAGATACCTTAGATGGCAAGATGAAGCAATGGAGGATGTAGTAATAGAAGATAGCACAATGAGATGGCCTTCATGGCTCTACAATCTCATAAAAGGAAGAGGGATGAAGAGAACTCCCCCTCTGAGACTATGCAAGCTCTATCTATCAAGTAAGATAGTGACTTTGTTGGAGTCAACCAACAAAGCTCACTGCAACTATGATCTCTAATTGGAGGCTAATCCCTAGGTATTCTTAGACCTCCTAGGTGAATCCCTACCACAAGAACATGGAGAAGCGTCATGATGGGGTTGCCAAAAAGATCATTCTTGATTCAAGAAAAGTTTATAGTAATGTGTTGCATTTTATTACTTGTGGTGTGCTTGTCTTCTTCAAATGGAAGCCACCTAGAGCCATGGAGGTAACCGGATGGCTCAATGCAATACTTAATACCCCTAGGCAAGTGGATCAAATCTTTTATGGAGGTAAGTTCAATGGTCATTATGATGCTTAAATGGCTAATGACTTATCACTTATTATATTTGTTTTATTATACCTATCTACAATTGACATAATTATAGCGCCAAAGTGTAGTCCATTATGCATTGTTTGACTTAGTAGACCACTTTCCTTTAGGTTATACCTTATCTATACTTTGTGCACATTGGAAAGTGTGTGAAAGAAGAAGAAGAAACTAGCAAAAAAATGTTTTTGCCTCTATCTCTCATTATGTGTTGTTGAGTGAGCTTCTTCGTGTGTGTATTGTGTGTGTTTGGTGCAACAGCTTGAGTAAGTCCTCCCACCATGTGATTCATGACATCCGCCATAGCTCTTGCTTCATTTTTGCTTCCACTTGTGTGCTTCCACTCAGACTCTACCTTTCAATTGGTATCAAAGTAGGCATTCAAGGATCTTCTTCATTCTTTCCTTCAACCTGGGCACACATTGTTTCTTCCTCCCAAGGTATGCATTGAGTCTTTCCTTCTCCCAGCTTATTCTAGTTTGCTATAGCGCTTGTTAAGGAGCTTCCTAGGGATTAGCTGAATCTTGTTGAGTACTTATCGAGCTAAGAAGTAGCTGAGTCTATCCATTTTGAGTGGGTATAGAGTATGTTACAAAAGTCATGGACAATTATGGGAGCTTGATAGCACTTTTGTATTTTGGCCATAACTTTTGCATACGATATCGAATTCATGCCTTCTATATCTAACCTAATAGAAGTCTCATAGAGTTGATTGTATGAAACTTTTAGTTCTCTATTTTACACCCAAAAAATATATATATGGTTTAGATATAAAGAGTGAGCTCCATTATGCATGTTTAATGCCTCAATGATGCTATTTTGGAGCCCAAATGTTATGATTATGCTTTGGGATGCTATTTGGATTGATTAGAGCTTGATTAGCTCAATTTTATAGAATTTTATTATTGTAATAATAGTGTGGGCAACAAGCTAGTAACAATAACTTTATGCTTGCATATTGAGGCTTGATGTTACTCGTGTATGCCACTTACATGCATTGATGTCTAGCATTAATACTTGGACCCATATATGACTATGGATGGCTTTACCACTTTGATTTGAGCTATATGGGATGCTTTGGATCTTTCGCTTTATGATTCAATTGCTTTAGTAATTGACATTACATGTTTCAAGACTTACTTGGGTTTCATGCTCCTAGATGTATTTTAGATTTCGGATGGCCATGTACTTAATGTCTTGAGCTTGTATTTCTCATTTGGCATTTGAACTTGCTTTAATGGAAGCTACCACCTATTGGCATTAAAGCTTTGGATTGTTTATGGAGTTGAGCTTGGTTCTTTGAGACAGTGGAACTCTTGGTTCATGTAAATGCTCTCTTATATGCTATTGGGCGTAGTTAGCTCTACTTGTGGGCTGATTTGATTCCATATTTGGACACTAGCACTTATCTCTCTCAATATTTTGTCAGTGATGTATATGATTATGGGATGTATGATTTAGTAACAATTTGAGTTTGTGACCGTCTTGGGTGTCAATGGTCTATGCTTAGTCATTGCTAATTGCATTCTTTGCATCCTAGTTGCTATTCAAATATCCATGCTAGTGGGAGCTTTCTTTCTTGGCTATTTTCCTACAATTGGATTAATAATATAATGTTGTCTTTATTTCAGCATTGTTGTAATTACAGTTTTGAGCATTGTCTTGGAGAGTAGACATTGTACTTTGGCAGTCTATCACTTGCAGTTGGATGGACTACTCTATACTTTGTATTCCCTCCTATTTTGCCCTTGTTTTGACTAAGTTTTGGGGTCTAATTTGTGGTCATTTACAATATCCCATTCTCTTGGATTTTACATTGGTATAATGTCATTATGGATGATTCTTTGAATGATAGTGTTATTTTCAATATTAAAAAGCTTGATAGTACAAATTTCACCTATTCAAAGACACAAATATAGCTTGTACTGGTCCAAAAGAAGCAAATTAAGCCTTTGAAAATCAAGAGTGAAGCTCGAAGACATTGATCAGGATACTTGGGATGGCTTGGATGAGCTATGTCCATTCTTATATTGTCATTGTCTAAACAAGTTCATTTCAATGTTGTGGCACCTGAGGATAATGCTTGGTAGTTATGGAAAAAGATATGAAATATTTATGATAAACAAAATCCTACTTCATAAATGTATTGAGTGAAATAGCTCATGGACCTTCGCATGAAGGAAGGGACTAATGTGTCCATGCATTTGAATAAATTTTATTCTATTTTCAGCAAGTTGACTTTGTAGGGCATTGAGTTGAAGGATAATCTCTCCCTTGTTCTTGCTTATGACACTTCTGGAGTCATGGGACAATTTCCATATTGCAATGTGTGCTAATATGCCTAAATATAGTTTGAAACTCCATGATGTTGAGGGGACCTTACTCATAGGGGAGTTAAACAGAAAAAATGTGAATGTAGCTCGTACTTCTCATGCATTGACTATTAGGGGCAGACATGATGGTAAGAGTCATAATGATCGCCATGGTAGAGATTCACAAAAGTCTCAGTCTTGCAAGCAATCTCACAATAAGTCCCATGGTCGTAAGGCCTCTTACATATCATTACTATGGAAAGAAAGGTCATATTCAACTGCAATGACATAAGATGTGAGATGATAAGTACAAAGAGAAGGGTAAAGGCAAGGGTAAAGTGTAAGAAAATTTTGATGATCATAGCATTGTCCCTAGTAAGTCCATTGTAAAGATTGAAGAGATAAATGTAGTGCAACCCGAGTCATACGATTACATCTTGCCAACTTCCTCTCTTGATACTTCTTAGTTGGAAAATGGTTCATCTACATATTCTCAGTTTTGGTTGCTTCATCAAGGGCCTCTTTTTATGTTATCCTGCATAGAGATTGGTTTCAATCCTATCATAGCATGGCAGGTTTTGTTAGATTGGGAAAAGACTTGTTGGCATTGGATATTATTGGCAGGTTTTGTTAGACTGGAAAAATACTTGGCATTGGATATTATTGGCATTGGGGATGTATGGCTACATTTTCCTTCATACAGCTCTTTTACTTTGCATAATGTATGTCATGTACCGACTTTGGACCAAAAGCCTTCGATCTGCTAGTGGACAGTTGGATGGTGCAAGCTATTGTGTATTTCTTGGTGATTTTGAATGGAAGATACCCCTGGGGATATTTTTTTTGCTCGAGATGCTAAGACCAGTAGCCTCTATCCTTTATTTGCATCTAGATCCCTTGACCATGTTTTGGCTATGTGGCCAATATACCACATGTATCTTTATTGCATCACCACCATGGGCACATGTCCTTAAAAGGAATGAAAATGCATTCGTATTTGTAGTATATTCCTCCCCTTGACTATAAATGTTTTGATTCGTGTGATCATTGTCTTTATGATACCTAGATATCTAGTTTTCATGAGAAGTCTAGCATTATGTGCATGGGTAAGCCTCTAGCTCTTGTTAATTCTAATGTATGTGGTTCCATACCCTATCAATTAATCACTAGGTAATGCAAAGCATTTTGTGACTTTCATTGATTATTATTTGCATAAAGTTTGGGCATATCTCATCAAGCAGAAATAGGATGTATTGACTACCTTTCAGTTTTGGCTTGCTCTTGTTGAGAACTAGTATGTGTATCAATTGAAATACCTGGGTGACTATGTTTCTAAAGCATTTGAGTAGTTTTGTGATGAGAGGGGTATTAAGCGTCAGTTGATTGCCCCTTATACCCCACCCTAGAATGGTGTTGTAGAGTGCATGAATAGGAAAATTTGAGAGAGAGTCTATGGTAGGCTTAGCTAAGCAGGCTTACCATAGCATTTTTGGGCTAAGGTAGTTAGTACTACCTTTCACTTGATAAATAGATCTCCATGCATTGCTATTGGTTGTTAGCATAAAGAGAAGGTGTGGTCTGAAAAAACTCTGTCATATACTCATTTGCATGTCTTTGGATATAAATCTTATTGGTTAGGGGATGCATGTGAGATGGGCTATCACCTATGGGATCCGCATAGTAGGAAGTTCATTTGTAGCCATGATGTTGTTTTCCATAATGAGAATATGCATAAGCAACCTGAGAAGATAGTTGAGGTATGCACAATGATATGTCAGGAGGAGCCTTATGTTACCATATAGCTAGCTAAATAGCCTACAATTGATGTTCTAGTGGCCCATGATCATATTGTTGGATAGGATGTAAAATCCCACAGCTTGTTTTGATAGAGGGTTACTCCTCTACATATGAACATGCCTTTGAAGATCTCTCTCGGAATAGTTCAAGAAGTCTTACAACATATTCGCACAGGAACTTCCTTTGTGAGATTTTTTTAAAAAAATGATGGTAAAAGGATCGTATGGAAAAGGGGGTTATTAAAAGTCCCCCCTCCCTTCAAAAAATATGATCAACATGCCAAAAATTAAATAAGCTTATATAAGCTTCTAAGCTTAATAAAAGCTTATAGCCCAAACAATAATGCATAGTGCATGCTATTGATGAATCTGATGTATATTATGTGTCGAAAATCCAAATGATTGTGCCTATTCAGAGGGCTAATGATTGCCAACCCCCCTCTTATTCTAAAAGGAAAAATGACATTTGACCATTTTTATAATAATAATAATCAATAGAATAAATTATATAATTTATATAGCTTATACTAAGCTTTTAATAAGCTTTAAGGCTTTTAAAAAATCATTTGTCACCTGCAAGCTACCGTATATGGCAACAAAAATCTTGGGAGGGTGTTGCCACTTGTAGTGGAAATCACGGGAAGCCGACAACTTGCAAAATGGACCCATGTGGATGACGTTATCAAGTCAGGTGCAATTCCTAAAGCAATGGGGAAAGACAAGAGTGATTTTGAAGCTTAAAGGCCAACAACAACAAACTCTCCTATTCGGATTTTTCACTCTCTATCTTCTTGGAAAAACCACCTTAATGGTGGGAAAACCACTTGTAGAGGAAGATATTGAAGGCAATATGCTTGAGATAGAATGAGACCTTAAGAAAAAGACATTGGAAAAATCCTATGGTGCATGCATTAGGGGAGCACTTCCTAATGCATGTATTTGTAATGTTAGATTATCTTCTTCCCTATGATACGTGTTGAGCCTCACTTTTAGGCTCGTCCTTTGCATGAATGCTTTTTCTCACATGTATAGTCCTAAAATAATCAATCTCTATCCTATGACCATAATTTTACAAAAAAATAATATTGTAATCTTTTCTAAGCTTGTTACAAAATAATATTGCAATCAATCATTTGCATATATGCACGTACAATAATTGTGCACTATGGAGTGCTTATAAAAATACATTACTAAAAAATAATAACTTGCTAGTCAATATAGCATAAAACACATTAATTTACTCAATGTCCATCTTACACAATGCAACTGGTTCCACACATTCACATGTGTGACAACTCACAATCATGCATCACATCGCCAAATAAAAATTCACCTGAAATAAATAAGTAAATAAATCTATTTTTCATAATATATATTGTAAGAATTCACCATAGCTTAGACAATTATTGCAGAAATTTGAGAAACCAACAAATTGAAAGGGAGAAGAGTTGAGAAACAATTCTTGCACGAGTACACATTGGGTACAATCTCTATCCTATGCTCATAAATTTACAAAAAAATAATATTGTAGCCTTTTTTAGGCTTGTTACAAAATAATATTACAATAAAGAATCTGTGTATGTGTGAGTACAATAATTGTGTGCTATGGAGGAGTGCTCATAAAAACATAATAAATCTAATTGTGTGCTAACTTGCACTCCACTTAAAAATAATAATGTACTAGTCATTGTAACATAAAACACATTAATTTACTCAATGTCCACCTTTCAAAATGCAACTGGTGCCACACGTTCACACGTGTGACAAGTTGTGATCATGCAATAGATCACCAAAAAAAAATCACATAAATAAATTCTAAAATAAATCAACAAATCTACTTTTCATAACAAATAGTTCATTGATTAATACATTGAGAAATAGAGATAAGTTTTGATGCATGCTAACATGCATATACACCTATTCTAGATAGTGAATTTGAGGTGTACTCCATTAACTAATATACTTAGAAATAGAGATAAGTTTTGATGCATGCTAACATGCATATACGCCTATTCTAGATAGTAAATCTAAGGTATACTCCATTGCAGTATAACCAAAGACATCAAGGCATGTGCTATTTTTAGCAAGTTATACATGTTACGGATTTACATGAATCTTTTATTGATAGCCATGCTTCCCACATCTTCTCTTCTACTCATGAGCTAATAGAGTGAAGTAATAGGTGCATGCATTAAAAGATTTGTCAAGTGCAAGCCTTTCTAGCTATCTCTTTTTTGAAAGAGAGGTGTTTTATAAATGTTTGTGACTGATATAAGAGATGGAAGCATGGTAGGTTAATGTACTTGAGAGAGGATGATGCCATGCCCCAACTTACACATAACTTGTTTTTGAGTGGGAGTAGAGTTCACAAACCCCATGATTAGATGTATAGCTGCATATGTCCATTTCAAAAAGTTAAAAGAGGGGGAAAATAGTACAATATCCATGGCATATATGAATTTTCCATATGCTTTTGTACCCTTATACGTTCATTTTCTAAAATAGATGTTCCCTTATCAATTATAACTCATATGAGATATGGAAGTACGATAGTTAAGTTTACTTGAGAGAGGGATGAAGCAATTTCTTCAAACTCATATACTTGTTGATTTTGAGTGGTGCAAAGGACTTACAATAGAGAAAAGTGGCTTTCATAATTAGGTGCATTGAGAGTAGGACCATTTCAAGAATGTGCAAGAGGGAGAGGATGCTACAACAATAATGACATCCATTAGGTTGGCCATGGCAACATGATGAGAACTCGTGTGAGTTGGAAATGGGAGAGAAACAAAATTTATTCTTTGCTTTATTGAGCTTAGGGTTCCAACCCTCACTATTAGATCACCTTTACAACAACTAGTCTTAGGGGACACAAAATCATACCATGTTATCTATAGGATTTTCAAAATTTTGGCCATTGTATTAATATCCACACCCCATCTTTGACTTTTTAAATTAAGAATTAATAACAATAATAACTTGGTACTATACACACACATGTATTTTTAGTTGAGTGGGAAAAGTACCCACATGAACCTAATATTAAAGGCTATCAGTAAAATGGGCAGTTATCACATGGAGGGACCTAGCTATATAATATGGAGTCCCTTCTATGCACACCCTTCTGAAGAAGTATGTGTAGATCTATAATTTTCAAAGAAGATCCTTAGGAGGTCTTTGTTAAGTGAGGGTGTTAGCTTTCTCCTCCCTGAATGTTGGGGGAACAAGTGAAGTGCATTTCATTGCACAACGGTGGGGAAAAGGTGAAATGATTTCAAACTCCTACTATGGTTTTGGATTTAGAAAGATGAGAGGAACCTTATTAGTGGAACACATAATTTAGGTTTTTGCTCGATGATTCAATCCATTCACTCTATGCCTAATTGTCTTCTTGTATGAACTTGTGAAGAACTTGTGCTCACACTTATGTACATTAGTGATGGCTGCTTGAGGGCTAGTAAGGTGAGTTTGATATAATTTGAACCAACAAGTTAGGCCAAGTTGCAACAATAAAAAAGGTTTAGAAACAACATCTTCTTTGTTGGCATTTCAATCAATGCCAATAATTATCCTATGGAATTGTGGGTTCTTGATACACAAAAGTAATGCTTGCACAAATGTTGGGTGCAAAAATAGGGTCACCATAAACCAATACTATAATTTTATCAAGAGACACATTCTGAAACACACTAAGAACACATAAGTTATTTGTTCCTTAATATGTTGCTATTTCAAGAAGTTGAACTGTTTTTGTTTAATGATATATCATGGCCCATAATGTGTGTTATCAAATTGCAAAATGACTACTGAATAGAATGTTAGTTTGGCTTCATAGATCTCAACATATTGATTCCAATTAGTCGTAAAAATTTGTTGCAATAAGCATATGATATAGTGGGTGGTTGTAAGGTTTCTATATCTCCTTTGATAAGAGCCTTTTAGGTTCAAACTTACACATCAACAGTCCATTAATCAATACATTATAGAAATAGGGACAAGTTCCACGCATGCTAACATGCATATACACTTATTCTGAATAATGAATATAATAGGCATTCCATCGTAGTATAACCGGAGATGTCAATGTATATGTTATTCTCAACAATGTATGGTTGCCACATCTTCTCTTCTATTGATAAGCTAATGGAGCAGAGGTGCCTTCATTGAAAGATTTGTCAATGACAAGCCTTTCTAGCTATTGATCTTCCAAAAGAGAGGTCCTATAACTAATATGAGAGATAGAAGAATGACATGTAAGTATATGTGAGAGAGGGCGGTGCCATGCCAAAGCTTGCACACAATGTTTTTTTATTGGGAATAGAGTGCACATTCCCCATGATTAGATGTAGATCTGTGTATGGTCATTTCAAGAAGGCAAAAGAGGAAGAGGATACTGCAATAGCCGTGACATATATGGAATTGCTGTGTGTTTGTGCACCGTTATGCATTTGTTTTCTAAAATATACACTTTCTTATCAATCGTAACTCGTATATGATATGGAAGCATGATAGGTAATTGTGCGTGAGAGAGGGATGATGCCATTTCTTCAAACTCACATATATGTCGTGATTTCAAGTGGTGTGAAGGCGGCCCGCATATAGCAGCAAAAAATAACTTTCATGATTAGGTACATTATGAGGTAGGACCATTTCAATAAGGCACAAGTGACAAGAGGGATAGGATGCTAGTAGCAACATCCATTGACTCAACCATGGTGGCATCATGATCCCATGTGTGAGAGGCCTTTTATTGAGCTTGAGAGCTTCCAACCCTAGCTTTTAGGTCACCTTTACACTAACTAGTCTTAGGGTTCACAAAACCATAACATGCTATTTCTAAGATTTTCAAAATTTTGGATGTTGTGTTAATCTCCACACTCCATCTTTGTATTTTCAAAATAAGTATTACCAACAATAGTAATGTGTTGTTATATACACACATGTATTCGTGTGTGTGTGTGTGTGTGTGTGTGTGTGTGTGTGTGTGCGCGCGCGCGTGCGCGTGTGCGTGCGTGCGTGTGTGTGTGAAACTACACACATTCTCACATACACGTGCACACATGCAGCCACACACACACTGAGGTTTAACACCTATCAAAGCCAATATATTATTAGAAGGGGAGATGTGGTGTCAAAAAGTTTGCCTTCCACTCCACTGTGGTCAAGATCTTGCATTGGCCCAACACTGCATATTGTTGGCCTTCCCCTCACCCTCATTTACTCTATGGTGGAAGAGGAGAGGCGTGACTATCTTTAATGCACTCCCAGCCACAAATCCATACTACAAGCATATTCCCTACACAAACAACCCTTAAAGACCCAAAAGATCATGGATTGAAAATCCCATGTGCACATGCCACCTCTACATACATATCTATTTACATATAATCAAGACCCACACATGTAAATTTTTGTGCATGCTTGAATGTCCACACATATACATCCACACACCAAGTACCCATACTACCAAATCTCACCATCCATACACCTATGTAATGATCTTTTAAAGTGTGATCTTACACACACAAAACAATAGAGCGCGCACGCGCGCACGCACACACAAACACACTTAGATATTATTAGCAATCATTGTCATTTTAAATACTCCTATGTCTAAGTAGGAGAAGATCCACATTGTGCAAGAACAGTTATCAAACATGATTAGCATGTAAGACATAAAATCACTATTTAAAAGCTTCCAATTTGAGAAATCTAAAAGTCTAAGGTTTCCAATTATTATGGTGCTCTTGCACATAGCATTAATAGAGTAAATAGATACACATACGCTCTCTCTCTCTCTCTCTCTCTCTCTCTCTCTCTCTCTCTCTCTCTCTCTCAAGTACAACATGCACACACACTCCTGTCCATAAACAAAATATAAGACTTTATAGCCATGTAAGGATGTTACATCTACTATTGAGAGAGAGAGAGAGAGAGAGAGAGAGAGAGAGAGAGAGAGAGAGAGAGAGAGAGAGAGAGAGAGAGAGAGAGAGAGAGAGAGAGAGAGAGAGCTCCCTCTCATTTTCTCTCTCATCCATGTTGTAGGAAACACCTCACTCATTCATATGGTAGGGAATTCTCTCTCTCGTCCATGTTACAACCTTTTTGTTTAATGCCTCGGTGCATAGTGTTTTAGGGATGCACCTACATCTCCGTGAACATATTGGTCTATCAATTAAGAAACTAAATCTTAACTCAATTGCTAAATCTTTATACATCTAGCCCAAGTATGTATATGAAACATGATGTGATACCTAACCCTTCATATGCCAAGAAAAGGAAAATTTCATGATTAACTATATTTCAACAACTACATATGTTGCTCATATAATTAACCAAATTTCACCTAGGAAGATGTTAGCATTCATAGGATAAATAACTAATTTCCCCTATGAAGATGTTGGCATTCAATAACTAAATTTCCCCTAGCAATACATATTCCTTTATTGTGTAGTAAATGCCACTAACCACCAATAAGGTTTGCAATGAAGGGTGCATAATGAAGCTAATGGGTAGGATGCATCCCTTGTGGCATCTTTCAAAGTTCACATCCTCTCGTTAAAAAAAAAACAACACATAACAATACAAACGTACTCAATGAGGTGGCACCTAGAGGAAGGTTTTCTTCATACCTAGTTTGAAAAAACTATTGATAACATTTGTCCAAGTACCTAGTTTGTCATATAGGTTTTGTCCAAGTACCTAGTTTGTCATATAGGTTTTCCTCTCTGTAAGGGCTCTTGATAAATGTCTTCCACACACCTACTTTGTAAAAGCTCTTGTTAGGTCGCATCATGCAATGGAAACGTTGTCATATAATGTCTAGTTGTATGATGTCACATAGAACCAATGGGTCATTGGTTGATGGTTTTGTGATACATTGTAAAAACCACCAATTTCCAGATACAAAGTTGATCTATCAAAGGAGGCAAGATTGGTCATCCTTAGGAGTTGGGACCCTGACACAGAATCCCTATATGTAAAATATAAGGCTGTCCTAGTGAAATGGGACTTTCTTCCAATAAAAGATTGAAACGGATGGAAAATGAGCTCAAACCAGCTAGCTACTCGTGGAATCCAGCGTGTTGCTAATTGAATGTGAAATCGAACAATTTGTGAAAACCGTGTCTAGAAGAAAAATGTTAGAAGTCAAAGCACTTGGAAAACCAAAGGCTAAATGCGTGGCATTTAAAAGAAGGTTTGACCACACATGGGCTGTGTTTAGGATTGGCATCAACGACATGACCACCCAAGATATGGTTTTTATGAGATATGTTTGACTCTGTTACCTCTTTGAGAGCTCAAAGGGTAGAAATTATCCATATAATAACATTTGATATGATAAGAACGTGTTGATGAGAGACAACATGGGGAAGGCCTCATCCCCATTGACAAAGCTGCAGACCTGACGTTTCCTCCTCGTTACCTTGAGTGCCCGACTTGATTCTATTTGAATCTCACACAGGTGTATGAAATTGCACATATCAAATCATTACTCGACCGATCACTTCCATCATGGCAGCACCAGTGTCTTCCTGTCAGTCTCCCAAGCTGTGTATATTCCTACTCACCTTGGCCTTGGCCTGCCTGATCGCCATAGCGGCACCTAGCGCGTTCATTGCGCAGGTGAAATGCACAGGCCCTGCACTTTCCCCTTACTACCTTCTAAGCAACCTCAGCATTGGCACTCCTCCTCAGCCACAGCAACTGCTGCTGTCGACAGACGCCACTTCGTATCCATGGCTCCAATGCACCAACAGGTATAGCCGTGATT
Source organism: Lygodium microphyllum (assembly GCF_053477565.2). Taxonomy (NCBI): domain Eukaryota; kingdom Viridiplantae; phylum Streptophyta; class Polypodiopsida; order Schizaeales; family Lygodiaceae; genus Lygodium; species Lygodium microphyllum. The sequence continues at coordinate 12,965,408 of NC_141144.1, read as the reverse complement.
CCTTCAACCCGAGCGCGTCCTCTTCCTTCCACTACCTGCAATGTGGCCCTTACCACCGCCCCTGCAGTGTCCGCCTCCCTCCGGATTCTGTCGCAGGCCTCCTTGCTACAGACACCTTGCTCCTGCACACTACAGGTGGAAGCTCACAAGGCCCATTCTCACCAATCCCCAAGATCAAGCTCGCATGTGTGGCTCCAAAGGGCTCCATCAAAGTACCCGGGGTCGCTGCCATGAGTGCGAGTAAGGATGCCATACCTGCGCAGCTTGCCAGCAAGAGCATGTACCCTAGGTTCGCATATTGTCTCCCCGAGCCGGGGCAGACGGCTCCGGGGCCTGTGTTCTTCGGCGACAAGGTCAGTTACATGTTTGGAGACCCCCCGATCATGAACATCTCAGCGTTCCTGGCCTTCACACCACTGCTGCAGACCCATACGGGCCAGTACTACATCGCCGCAGGCGGAATCAAGGTGGACGGAGCGGCCATACGGATTCCTGGGAAAACCCTGAACCTAGCCATAAGCACGGAGCAGAGCTACACGAAGCTGGAGCGGCGGTGGTACGCGGCGCTGAGGACGAGCTTCCGGGCGGCGGCGGCCGCGAGGAACATCAGCGCAGCGCCGGCCGTGGCGCCGTTCGACACGTGCTTTGACACGACGACGATGGGGTTCTCCAGGGTAGGGTGGGCGATGCCTGCGATAGAACTTGATCTGGTGGGGGGGCAGGCATGGCAGATCTTCGGGGCCAATTCCATGGTGATTGTGGCAGACTCCGTGGCCTGCCTAGGGTTTGTGGATGCAGGCCCCATGCAGCCCTCCGTGCTGGGCACCTTCCAGCAGCAGAACAACCTCCTGGAGTTCGACCTGCACAAGAAGAAGCTGGGCTTCAGCGGCGTGCTCCTCTTCTTCAGAACCACTTGTGTTGACTTCAACTTCTAAGGTTGCCTTGCTCTTCGATCATTCCTTACTTACCCTATCAATAATAATCACATTGTGTTTACTCTTTCAACTCCTAAGGTTGCCTTTCTTATCCTGTCAACTTCACCTCCTAACATTTCCTTCGTCCTAATCGTTTCGTAACTAATGCTAATTATATGAGCTATATCTTATGTGCAATTATCCAACTCGATCCACACTTCCCCCTCCAATCAACCTTGCTTTTTTCTCTTTCCCACCGATCATAAATCTGGCTATTAACAACATGAATTGACTGTGTGTAAGTGAGATTAAGCTTGAAAAGTAATCACAAGTGAGATTAAGCTTGGAAAGTAATCAAATAAGCCATGTCGTGCAATTGCATCTCCATACCAATTTGATCGTTTCTTCACTCAATGCCCTTGCAAGGTAACTCCTTCAATTAACCTCCTCATGAGGTAAGTTCTCTAAGCAACCTCTTATGTGTTTTCTATTTTCCTTTGGCAAAATCGTAATGCAGATTTTTCTTAACTCCATGCTCAAAAGTGGTGTTCACAACCATAATTTGATATAAATACCGCAATTTTACTTGCAACTTCGATAATGTCCATGTCATTAAGGTCCTCTCACCAATGTCCATGTCATTAAGGTCCTATCACCGTTGGAGGACAACAACTTCGAAGAGTACACAAGCATTCAATGTTTGGGACCCAAAGGTGCATAATGTGGATCGGATAATGTGTTAAACAATGTGTTATATAAGTAAACTTATTTATACAAACTAAAACCATCTTTCTACATTTGAGAGGAAAAAAGGAATATTGACTTTATCACAAGATTTCTTTCATATAAGTTGTCTTAGGATAAATGACCCAATTATTATAGTCCAATAGCTTTGCCAACTAAGAGGAATGCATGAATTCAAGATCATGACAAAGTTGACTATAAATACACAGTTAATGCATGTTTTTGGCATTAGGGTTATTCAAAATCATCATCACGTTGACTTTAAAAGTAAACTTCAATGCATGAGCTATCATGGGTTGACATCAATCTACCAAGAGATAAGGATCATTGTTGTGATAATTACTATGAAAATAATATGATATTTATTTTTAACTTCTTGTCAATTTTCGTTGTCTATTTGCTGCATGGTCCTGATTTATTGCACGTGTGCACTGGTCACATTATGCTTGGGAACTAATGTCTTTTGTGTTGTGATGAGCATATTATTAGACAAAGTTATGAGAATGAATTAGTTAGAGTGGAGTGCAATTTACATACATCAATTAATTATTTTTGTGCACTTCATTAGTGCCGAACTGTTGTATTTTTGGGCATTCTCTAGCGTGTAGATATTGTATGTGCATACGCGCAATCTATTTATTTGGATGTAACCTTTATGCAAGGCCTAAAGAGTTAGATTATTATTTCCATAAGTCTTAGGATAGCTTTATTTAATAGGAATTAGATATTATTAGACGAAAACATGGTCTTTATGTAAAGAAAATATGAACCCAAAAAGGGATGCTTTTCAATTATCTTTGAGCACAAAAAGCTAATACAAATCCATAAATACATGCATGGGAGAAGTGCATGGACAAAGATTATACAACCCAATGCATTTGTTGTACACTCAACCCACTCTTTATCTCTCAATTTCTCTCTTGTGCTATTTGTTCTTTCTCTATTTTTGAGTCAATAATTTACTATTGTATGATGAAGGACTACAACCATGGTGGTGTTGAGAGTTATGCAATCACACCCATGTGACAGCCTCTTTGTATGGAGCAATAGGGCAAGACTCAAACAATTTACTAGAGAGGATGCCTGAATCCCATAAGCACAATGGAGAAAAAGGGAATCATCATGAGCCTATAAAGTGTTGTACGTTCTTATCATTCAATGATGGAATACTATTGTACTTTGTCCTTTCAATCATAGTCATTGTCATACTCACGATTGTATTTATGAGTCCAAGCTTGCATCTTGGAACCTAATTCACTTGAGTATCAGTTGGTTTCTCTAAACTATGTCATCTCATGAATATTGTCTTTGTGTTTCATCCACCATAGCCATGCTCTAGATCCATGCATTTCAACATGGTATCAGAGCCATGGTGAGCATGGCTTAGCTCAACTCGGCTCTTCTCTCTACTCTCTCAATCTCTCTCAACCTCAGTCTAGCTCAGTGTTAGCTCATGAATTCATTTTCATCTTTCACCTTATGGCAGCCATAGCGAGCCTGCACCCTACCTCCTTTGAGCTCTTAGATCTCTTCATAGAAGCCGTATCTCATCACAAGTCCTTCTAGAGAATTCTTCCTCAGCTAAAGGTGCTTCTTCTAGCATATCAGAGTATAACATTGCTCAACGTATGCACCAGCATTGCGCCTGCAACAACGACTCACTGTCCAAAATGTACCTGTGACCTGTCGTACTACTAATGCTGCCCCTACAGTTTGCAATCTTGACTATTACCATAGGGCAATTGAAGACCCAATATCTAAGCTCTCTCCCACTCATAAGGTTTCCCAAATGATCACCTCTATGAACTAAAATCGGTAAAAAACCAAGTCCATGTCTGCAAACCCTAAAGGGCAGGCATAGCCATTTCACTTGAAACTCACTTTTTTCTTCATTTTCTCTCTCCTACCACTTAAACAAAGCCTACTACCACTTTGATTCATTGATTTAATCAGTCTCTAGCAACATTTTTCCAACAAACTAGCAAGGAGGGGAGACTTTGGAAGATCTGAAGGCTCAAGACCAAGCATCCAACACCAAGCTCAAGTCCTTCTCCCACTTCAGTTTTTCACTTCATTCTAACTCACTGAAGTCTATGCCACTCTGATATGAGTTCTTACTCAGTTCCTAGCAAAGCATTGCTCCAAATCAGCAAGAGGAATCAAACATCAAGCAACAACAACATGAAGAATTAAGCTAGTATCTTTTGATACTGCATAGTGGGATTCGACACTGCCATCACTTGTACTTTTTAGCACATTCAAGAATTAACTCATTGCTGGTTTGATCTCCTCATTTGAGACTCATGCTGATGCCAAACATGAAGTTTTTTAATGGATACTTCTCATAAAGAGTGGCATAATCATTGTTGCTCATTTCAACTACATGGAAGACTTGTTTGACTTATTTACAGGAAGAAATGTAGCTGTCCATACTAAAGAGCAATCAATGATCATATCTGAAGACTCTCAAGACATTTTTGTTGCCTCAAAGATGATGATACCTTTGCTTGAGGGGGATATGGACATGAAGATTAATGCAAGCCGATGTTGAGAGTTATGCAAGCACACCCATGTGATAGCCTCTTTGTATGGAGCAATAAGACAAGACTCAAATAGTTTACTAGGGAGGATGCGTGAATCACATAAGCACAATGGAGAAAAAGGGAACCATCATGAGCCTATAAAGTGTTGTACCTTCTTATCGTTCAATGATGGAATACTATTGTACTTTGTCCTTTTAGTCATAGTCACCGTCATACTCAAGATTGTGTTTATGAGTCCAAGCTTCCATCTTGGAACCTTATTCACTTGAGTAACAATTGGTTTCTCTAATCTATGTCATCATGAACATTGTCTTTGTGTTCCATCTACCATAGATATGCTCTAGATCCATGCATTTCAACATGTAGCCTATTCTTACGTTTCTAGTTTTCCATTAAAGTCTTGACTCCACTTGAGGTTGAATTAGGTAGGTTGAAACAAGCATTTCAAATGTTTAAACTCTAGGTTTGTGTTTTGTACACCTACTTGCAAATGTAAGAAAACTTTTATGTTAAAAATGACTCCAAGGGTTTAGGGTTAAACTTAACAAGTGATACCAAAATTGCAATCATCTATGTGGTGATTGGATGTGGAATAGAAATATATCCCATAAATGAATAGCCATGATTGCAAGACACCAAGTAATTAGATTGCATTGTTTTTTGGAAAATTTCCTAATTAAAGAAGAACTAGGGAAATTTTGACTTCATTTTCTACTCTGCATATAGGGGAAAAGAGTGTGGAGGGGATAGGTGAGGGAACAATAACCACAAATTGAAATGGATAGCTAAGGGCACAATATTGAAGAAGCAAGTTAGGAGTACCAAAACAAATAGAGTTTGAGAAGGCCAAGGCATTAATGGTGAATGATCTAAAGGCTACGTGAAGGTGAATTCCCACTTATAGAAAGTGAAACGACATGGCATGGCAAGCATGTTGCCTTGTCATGCAATTACATATGCTCCATATACCATGATGTTTCCACTTGTGGATAGTGCTAGTCTCTCATTTCCAAAACTTGTAAGATCCAAAGGTTGTATCTATTGCTATTTCTCTTAGGGAGATTCTACATCCATCAAATGAATATCATCTATATCTTACTACTATGTTATTTTGGTTGTAGGTTCAAAAAGCTCCAAATTTCCAGAGGCCTTCCCGAACCTACAACATTTTCCAAACCTCCCTTTTTTAATTAAAACCCCCTCCCATCCCTTTCTCTCAAGTGTAATCTCTCCTTTTCTCTTTCCTCTCCCCTTTTTTATTAAAAGCTCCTCCCCCCCTTCTCTCTCATTGTAGGGCCTTCTCTCTCTCTCTCTCTCTCTCTCTCTCTCTCTCTCTCTCTCTCTCTCTCTCTCTCTCTCTCTCTCTCTCTCTCTCTCTCTCTCTCAAATTAAAACCCCCTCCCCTCTCTCACATATAATCTCTCTATTTCTTTTCCCCTTCCCTTTTTAATTAAATTCCTCCCTCGTCTCTCTCTCATGTGTAAGGTCTAGATTCTCTCTCTCTCTCTCTCTCTCTCTCTCTCTCTCTCTCTCTCTCTCTCTCTCTCTCTCTCTCTCTCTCTCTCTCTCTCTCTCTCTCTTATGTTTAACTTTTTTATTTTAATTAAGCATTTTTAAAGTTTTTTTACTTTAAAAAAGGAGAGAGAGAGAGAGAGAAAAGAAGAAGAAGAAGAAGGATTAAAAAAGAAGAAGAAGAAAGAGAAAAAGATAGAGAGGGGGAAAGAGGAAAGAGAACAGTCTATTTTAATTAAACATTTTTCTTCCTCCTCTCTCTCTCTCTCTCCTTTAATTAAATCAAACTTATTTTTAAATCAAAATGAAAACTAGGAGAAAGGAAAGGAGAAAAAAAGGGAGCATCATAGAGAGAGAGAGAGAGAGAGAGAGAGAGAGAGGAAAAGAAGCGAGAGAATATGATCAAGGGAAGGAGAAAAAAAGGGAGCATACATAGAGAGAGAGAGAGAGAGGAAAAGAAGCGAGAGAATATGATCATAAAGAGAGAATTATATATAGGAAAAAGATAAAATTTACATACTTTAAGAGAGACTAAGGGGGAGAAAGAAAGTGAAAGAAGAAAAAGGAGAGAGAGAGAGAGAGAGAGAGAGAGAGAGAGAAGGAAAAGAGAAGAGAGGGAGGGAGAGGGTGAAGAAAAAAATTAGAAACAAAGAGGAAAAAGAGGAGAGAGAAGGACGAGAAATGGATTGTTGAGCGAAGTTGCCGTGCGATAGCACACCAACTTCACTTGTCGCTTTAGGGCAACGAAGCTGCCCCGTGAAGTGGCCTAGTGTTCCATGTGTGAAATGCACGCGAAACGCTAATTACTTTATTATTTTGGTAATGGCTTTGGTAATAATGAATCACCCTAATGATTCCAAACCTAGCTATGGTTCCTAAACTATCGCACAGCAACTTCGCTTGTCGCTTCAAGGCAATGAAGCTGCCGCAAAGCGACCTAGCGTTTTGTTGCACACGTGGAACGCTAATTACTTTATTATTTTGATTATGGCTTTGGTAATAATGAATAATCCTAATCATTCCAAACCTAGCTATGGTTTCTAAACTTAAATTTAATTCTCCACCCAAAAATGCATTGTTCAATGTCTTTAATGCTCCCCTTTTGTGAAGGACCCCTCTTCCCCATTGTTTCATAATAGTAGAACTCTCTCTCTCTCTCTCTCTCTCTCTCTCTCTCTCTCTCTCTCTCTCTCTCAGTAGTGGCACTTCGTGTCGGAGCCGTGGCGGGATGGTTGGTTACATAGGCTACAATGGTGACTTTAACAGTATCCAAGAGGTGGGCCACAATGGCAAGCAGGATGGGACAACAACCACCACTAGTAAAACAAGGAGGCATGTGAGCGGCAGATGGGAAGTGATGGAACACATGTCATTTATGGCGAGTAGTAGTGGGAATGCATGTGGGTGTTAAGCGATCATGGATGCCAACATCGATGATCGACAAGCAGGCTCACCACACGACATGCGATAGGAAGTAGGCAAGCGGTAATCCACGAGTGGACATAGTGGGAAGTGGGAAACAAGGGGGTGGCACTATAGATTCCCACAATAGTAGTAGATAGCCATGTGGAAAAGGCCACACTAGCTCTAATCATGAGAGAGAGAGAGAGAGAGAGAGAGAGAGAGAGAGAGAGAGAGAGAGAGGAAAAAGAGATGGCTACAATTTTCTTAACACAATTACAAAAGAACGATAGGGTTTTTTAATGTAATTGGAGGAGAAAGATAAAATATGAGAGAGAGAGAGAGAGAGAGAGAGAGAGAGAGAGAGAGAGAGAGAGAGAGAGAGAGAGAGAGAGAGAGAGAGAGAGAGAGAGGAGAATCAAGAGGAGAGAAAACAATAAAAAGAGTGGAGAGAGAGAGGGAGGGAGGAAAAAAATACAAGAAAGCAAAGAAAATAAATAAAAGGAGGGGGGAGGGAGAGGGGGGAAAGGGGAGAGAGAGAGAGAAAATAACAAAGAGGATAGAGAGAAAGGAGAGAAAAGAAAAGAAATAGGGAAGGGAAAGAGAGAGAGAGAGAGAGAGAGAGAAATAAATAAATAAATGAAAAAAGATATATTAATGTCTTCTAAGGTCAAATCCGATCTATGAGATAAAACACATACAATTATGTTCTTCTAAGGTCAAAACCATTCTATGAGATAAAACACATACAATTATGTTCTTCTAAGGTCAAAACCATTCTATGAGATAAAACACATACACTGATGTTCACCACTAGACTTCCAAGTGTGATGTGCTAAAAGATGGTCAATGTTGTATTGTGAAAAGAAGCTAAGGTGATGTACAAGACAAATATCAAAGACATTCAAAAACTTATATTTAACTACCAAGTCAATGAGGAAGTACATCATTTGATGTTCTTCAGTATCAGTCTATATGAAAATGTAGCCAAGTGGTACTATCGACTTACAACAAATCTGATTGCCATTATGCAAACGTTCTACACTATGTTTCATATAGAGTTCTTTCTTGAAAAGGGTAGTCAATATTAGCTATGTGTCCTGAATGAGACTTGGCAATGAGAGTGTAAAAGCTTATGCTCAAAAGCTACGCGAAGTTTTTTGTTTTTTGGGTAACATTGTCCAATCATCCCCTATTTCTTAGTTACAGTTCTTCTTGAGAGGGTTGGATTTTACAATCCAACTACACTTCAACAACTTGGCACTAAATGATTTAGATGTAGCTATAACATCAATTGAGGATGTCGAGTCAAGGATTCAAGATACCTATGTAGCAAGAGGGCAAGCCCTTTCAATGAATGGGATGGTGCCAAATGCAGTACTAACATGATATAGTCCAATATCTACACTACCAAGAATACCATGGGTCAAAGTCAAGAGGCCTTAAATTAAGGATTGCCTCAATTACTTGCTCCTATAGGGGCAAATGTTACCCAACCAAGACCTATGATATCTATGAGAGTAGTGGGTAGGTCCCCCACTGTAAACCAAGGGCCCGTGCAACCCCCAGCCCCTTTACAAATTGTAAAACCTAGTGTGGGGATGGCTCCTGATGCATTGGTTATGAATCCTCTATATCAAATATTGTAAAGGAAGTCAAGGACATGATGAAACATCACACTAATATGATTACTAAACAATATTGGCAAAAAATAGTGAATGTTGATTTCTTAACACATCAACAAAATCTGATGGGCACTAAGAAGCCTAATGATGCAAGTCCATCAAGGTTTGGCTATAAGTGGTGTGGTAGTTAGCATCTCTCGTGGAATTGTCCTCATATGAAGTACGATATATGTAGTAAGTCAGGGCATATGGCTAATACATGTTGGAGTAGAATTAGTTCACTCCAGTAAGGCAGTGGGCCAGTGAATCATTGTACAAATGATGTGAATACTCAAGGGGAGGGCCCTAAGCAAATCTTGCAAAGGGGAAAATCCACCCTAGAACAAATGTCTAGTGGGGTCAGTTTGGTGGAGGTTCTTCCCATCTTTGAGAATGTATCCTCTAACAATATAAGAATGGTCACTAGGGGCTAAAAAATGAAAAAGGTTCAAAATGATGACCCAAGTATAAGCAAAGCTAACCCTAAGCTTAGTGTGGTTGAAAAGAAGGTCATAGATGCTAATAGTTAGGCGGGTCCTCTTAAATATGAAGGTATCTTAAAGGAGCCGATGGTTAAGAGCAAGCACAAGTCAAAAGCGAAGGAGGTTGTTAAGGCTGTCAGAAAGCCAAAATAGAGGATGGTGTGGCAAGAGAAGAAAAGTGTTGCAAACTTTTGTGAGTTTGACCTAACAAATGTACTATGTGAAGTCAAGCTAGATATAAATTTGCTACAATTAGTTTGGTTGTTGCCAAATGTTCACAAGGAGTTCAAGAAAATCCTATGAATGGGTTATGTTGTAGAGCCTATTGATGTTAATCAAGTAGCCAACAAAAGGTGGGAACATGTGGAGAAACACTATCCTAGGGTGCATATGTATGTGGATGGCATTTTGATAGAAAGTGCACTAGTAGACCCAAGCTCATCCGTGAACATAATGAGTATGGACTTATTGGAGAGGCTTGGTCTACCCATCCAAAAGGATGTTACAATGATCCTAAAAATGGTTGATGACAGTTTGAGGCAGTCAAATGGAGTGGTATCTCAAGTACATGTAACCGTAGTGTATATTGAGTGTGTTCTTGACTTTCGTGTTATCGAATTTGCTAGGAGGCCAATCTATTAGTTGTTGATTGGATAACTATGGATCTTACACTTTGATTGTTTGGTTGATATCCTAGCTAATCACTGGATCTTTGGGCATGGGTCAAAGAAAATAATTTTGGATGCTTTCTTTGAGTACCCACTGAATGAAAGGGCTTTACCTCCCACTACAGAATGGGAGGCACTTGAGGCCACCTCTCCCATGGGAATACCAAGCTCCAGTGATTTTGATGAGGGTTCCACAATGGAGGAAGTCTATCAAATGTGTTTGAATAAGCAAATAGGGTCGAAAAATTTGATATGTGATGCCCATGTAGTAGAGTTGGATCTTGGGACTCCTAATGATCCTTATCCAATCAAACTCGATACTATATTATTCGATGATAAGCGTACAAACTATGTGTCACTTCTATAGGAGTTCAAGAATGTATTTGCATGGAGCTACAATGAATTGAAGGGGATTCCCCTACTATAGCCATTCATACAATCCCATAGAAAGAAGGCAATAAGCTAGTAAGGCAGAAGGTTAGACAAAGGCCTTTTGAGTTAAGGGAGTCTCTTTTTGAGAAATTGTTATGTCTAAGGCATGTCTAATTTTCCCTATTAAACACACTAAATGGTGCTCATGGGTTGTGATAAGGAAGAAGAAAACCAATCAAATCTACTTGTGTATGGATTTCAAGGAGTTGAATAAGAAGATTATGAAGGATTACTACCCTTTGCCCTCTATCGATCAAATCCTAGATCATTTAGCAGGGTGAGAGATGTATTCTTTTATGGATTGTTTTGCGTTCTACAATCAAATGGTCATAGCTAAGGATGACAAGCTCAAAACAACATTTGTCATTGTATTTGGTACCTTTACATACCATGTTATGGCTTTTGGCTTATGCAATGCTCATGGGTCTTGGCAAAGGATGGTTGTCAAGACATTTGTTGATATATCTTGTAAAGAATTCAAGGTCTTTATGGATGATTTGGGGGCTACCACGATCCAAAATAGAAGGCTTATTATTTTGCATAAATATTTTGAGCACTGTCGTGAGTATTGCATTGCACTAAATCCATAAAAGTATATATTCGAGGTTCCTTTTATAACTTGTTGTTGGGTCATGTTGTGAGTGTTGCTAGTGTTGCCATTGATCTTGAGAAAGTAGCAGTCATTGTGGTCGTGAGTCCACCCACCATCCCTAGGGAGGTTCATAGTTTTATCTCATCTATGAGCTACTATCATTGGTTCATTAACATGTTGGCTAAGCGTACTTTTCCCTTGATGAACCTCTTGTCACATAGCTATGTGTTTGAATGGAATGAACCATATAAGGTAGTGTTTGAGGGTATTAAGATGGAACTTTCCAAAACGCCAATACTTAAGGCTTCTCAAAGGGGTGAAGTTTTCTATATCTTTACAGCTGCAACTATGCACAGTATCGGTTGTTACTGTCTATCCCAAATTTGGGAAGCATAGCTTTATCATCCAATTGCATTTGCTAGCCAAAAATTAGGTGTTTTGAATCTTTGTTTTAGCTATCTAGAAAAAGTATGTTTGGCTATGGTGTTCATCACTACCAAGAAGTTTAGACATTTTATTCTTTATGAGAAGGTGGTGTTCTTCACCAACGCTGAGGGACTATGCTTATTGTTGAACAATCCTCAACCCTCAGATTACTTGGCCAAGTGGTTAATATTTTTACAAGAGTTTGACTATGAGATTTAGAGTAACCACCAAAATTGCAAGGAATTGTTGAATGTTTAGTGGAGTTTGGTGAGCCTAAGGAAGAGTGGGGTAACATCAGTGATTAGAAGAGTTATGTAAGATTGATGCAACCTCAATTTCATTGTGGTATATGTCTACTACACATTATCTATCCACATGTAACCCAACGAAAGCTCTTTTTAAATCTAAAAAGAGGAAGATTAAGCAACAAGCACTTCACTTTTCCATTATTGCTAGTGTCTTATACAAAAGGGGAGTGGGTGAGGTATGTCATCATTGTGTGGTGCTTGACAATGTACAATTTATTTGAGAGGAATTCCATGATTTAGCATGTGGGTGTTATTTTGCCTGGACGGCTTGCTGCCTAGTAGGCTTTGCATCATGGATATTGGTGGTAGACAGTTTTCTAGAATGCTTTTAAATATGTTAAATGTTATGATATATATCAAAGACAATGCTAAGGAAAATCAAAAGAGGCTTTTAAACTCCATTTTGGTAACATTATCCTTTGAAAAGTGAGACATCGATTTTGTTGAACTTATGCATCCTTCATCTACCACGTGAAAACATATATCATTGTGGCAATATACTACTTTAAGAAGTGGTTTGAAGCTCATGCTACGATGAAGAATAATGCCAAGGAGATAGCTAATTTCATTATGGAGCAGATTTGTTGCTATTTTGGTCCACCTAAAGAGCTTATATCTAACCGTGGGGCACATCTCTTGAATAAAGTGATTGAGGCTTTGATAGAAGCTCTAAAGATTAAACATGATAAGACTATACCTTATAACCCCCAAGCGAATGGGCAAGTAGAGAGTACCAATAAGTAGCTTGTGGAAATTTTATCCAAGACAGTATCCGAAGGCAATCGTGATTGGGATAAAATGTTGTATGTGGCTATTTGGGCTTATAACACAACATTCAAAAGAGTTACAAGCTACACCTCTTTCAGATTAGTATATAGAGATAAATGTGTCTTACCTTTGGAGATTAAGTTGCCTACAATAAGGTTTGCTTTAAATCATTCTTTGGGTGACAAGGAGGTGTTGTAAGAAAGGTTTACTTCCCTTGTATATCTTGATGAGATCGGATTGTAAATCTTTTTACATTAAGAAATAAGGAAGATGAGGATGAAAGCACTTCACAACCTTTGTGCTAAAAAGTGTAAATTTGCCAAGGGTCAATTGGTCTTATATTATGATACCAATATATTCCAATGAAAGTTAGAACCCAAGTGGAATGGCCCTTATAAGATTGTTCATATAGGAAAGAATAGCTCTATAGCCCTTTTAGCGGATTTACAAGGGCTAGAGTTCAAGACTAAAGTAAACTTTAATAAGCTGAAGCCCTATTATGTGTATATTGATGTCAAACTTGGTGCATTTGTAGGTCTTCTAAGATCTAGCTCAAACGTACAGAGGGTCCTACCTTATTTTGAGCATCTATATTTAGAGTAGTGTTGCCACCAAGGCAAAGTTGTTTGGTGGAGTAAGGGTTATCATATCGCTGAGTGGCAAGACGGATCTTTCACATGGAACATTTGATTCTATGACCACCATTTCCATTGGGTTCTTGCTAGCATTCCCATTGAGTTTAGTGAGGAAGGAGAGGCTGTATCTATTTTACATCCCCTCTCTAGATTAGACTTTGATTATCATAAGTACGAGTAGATTGATCATTATGGTAGGTTATATTAATGAAGTATTGGTTTATACATTATATTTTGATGGAGCATCTTGAGGGCGTACTAAACATGTGAGTGTAGGGGCTGTCATCAAGTAGTTTTGAAAATGGGAGTGTATATAGGCACCACTTATACTAATAATATGCCAAAACACAAGGCCTTGCTTATGGGACTAAATTTAGCCAAACATGGTAGTATTCACCGATTATTGGTGAAAGGCGACTCGCAATTGGTGACCAACCAATTGAATGGCACCTATAGTGTAAGGAATGAAATTCTATGGGGATATACCATCATGCAACCTTAGACATACTTGAGATCTTTGAGGCAGTGACTTGCAAATTGATTCCCCATCAATAGAATTGCTTTGTAGATTCCCTAGCTAATTATACATTTGTTGAAGATATATTTCTCAATTGTGGTCTGGGGGGGTTTTTACAAGTGTCTATTGATATCAACCCAAGACTACTATGGGGACTTCTTACTGTCATATCGTGCTTTGGTCACTTATGGTTAGTGTGGGTTTTGAGCTAGGTTGTGATTGATCATCTTTCTATTCTTTCATAGATACATTAGATAGTTCAATCACATATTCATCAAATGTCCCTTATCATTTATACAAGGGATTTGACCAACAATTTTATGCATTTAGTGTAGCGCTTGAGCAACCCATCCCTTGGTCTAGGTTTTATTTGTCACTAGGCTTCACGTGGGGACCAAGGGTTTGGTTTTATGAGTAGGTTGCTGAATGATGTGCTTTATGGTTATATTTCACTAGGCCGAGAGGGCTATTTTGTTTCCTTTCTTGGTGCGGGTGTTTTTAACATATGGGTTGTTGGTTAGCGTTGTTTTACAAGAAAGTTCATCTTTTGTCAAGAAAGGTGTGTTGTGCGTCAACCTGGATACTTATTCTCAATACTAGGTATCTCTATCACCTTGTCCCTTGTTGGTTATTTATCTTTATTTTATGAGTTGAGTGGGATACCTCTCGCTTGCTAGGTTATTTCTTGATGGTACTTGCAAGATGGCTTTGGGTGTGTCAAGTCTATTAGCTTGATAGTCAGTAGGGGGGGCACCTATCATCGGTAGGGTTGCCAACCTACTATGAGTGTTTAATTTGATTTTTTGTCATGATAAAGTCCCTTAGTGAGTGAGAGATTGGACGTTGAGTGTGGCCTATAGGTTGATGTTTGTTCCAAGTCCAATCATGTGGCAAAAGAAAAGACAAGTGTGGCCTATGGAATCTGGTATTTGTTCCAAGTCCAATCATGTGGCAAAAGAAAAGAGAAGTGTTAGAAGATACTTGTCACCTTGTGAAGGCTTAGTAGGTTCATGGGTTCGAGTCAACAAGACGATCCCTTGTCTTCCTTGGGATGAGACCTAGCCGTGGGGTTATAAGAAAAAATAAAAAGAAAATGATAAATTTGGGTGTTTCCTTGCAAGGTTCTAGTAGGTTCTTGGGTTTGACCTAAGGCCTTAACCTAAGGTCGATGCTTCAATCACCTAGGGGCATTATAATGCAAAATAACCCATATTCCATCCCCCCAAAGAAACATTAGGGGAGTTTTGAGGTCTCGAAAATGTCATGTAAGCGATCCTAGAGAGATAAAATATTTTAGAAAATAAATCATTTTTTATTTTTTTAAAAAATTTATATTTTGGTAAGTAAATATATAAAAATTTATTAATAAGTCATTGTCGTGATATTCTCGTGGTCACATCAAACCTTGAAATCTAGGCCGCCATAAAGGTGACAAAGATTATGATAATCAAGATCTTACTCGTCCTCATTAAAGTGAAAACTAATATCCAATTTGAATTTTGTTTTATGTTTGATTACTTCCCTCCATTATCACTCTCTTCTTTCTTTTCCTTACTAGTTTCTTCTTCGTTTTCCTTCTTGTTTCTAATTTGCATACTTTTTCAATCCAATCTTCTAATCACATCCTTAGCTATAGATCAGTCATCCAATGATCTCTGTAGCTCAAGTAAAAGGCCTCTCTATCATCTTCATATTGAGTTGGATAGTGAGTATGAACCAATAAGGAAGAGAACAAAACCCATTACCGTTACAGCGTCTACAAAACATATACTCATGTTTGAAGGAAAGAAGAATCTTGATCTTTGGTTAGATGGTAGGCTATATCCCAAAGATCCTAGCAAAAATAGCACTCCACCTTTCTATAATAGCTCTTCATTGTTGAGGTTCATTGGTGATGGTTATAATGGGTTTTTAGTCTATATACTTAACTTGGTTGTGCAGAAAAGGATATCCTCGAATTAGAGAACCATATTTTATCAAAACATAACAACAAGTTACTGCAGAAGCTAGAAGGCTATCAACAAAGGATTCATTTGTTGGAGAAACACATCAAATCTTATCAATGAAAGCAAACGATTTTAGGACTTCAAAATCGACAAAAGGCTCTTAGAAATGTTGAGAGTCTCAAACGAGGAGGAGGTGGTTGTAGTAAAAGAATCCAAGCAGCAAGGTACATTTTTGTTCCACTTTTTAAATATGAAATATGACTTTGTTTATAATTAATTGTATTGATTTGTGATGTTGATTTTGGTTAGGTCTCTTCTTCAACCGAATGCAAGCGAAGGAGATTCTTTCAAAGCATCTCAGTTTTATTATCATCTTCTTCCTTTAGTAGTTTCAAAAGATATTTTGAAGAAGAAGAAATTTAAAAAGGCAAAGAAACAATGCTTGGAGTCATTTATAAAGGATCTCTCTTTGGATACTGAGTTAGTGCAGAAGATACTAGATAATATTGGTATCAGTCGAGATGCTTATATACAACTTTTTCAACTTTTACAATCAAATATGAAGCAAGGACAAGTACGTAATTGCATACTTCCAAGGCCATCTGTGATTAGAACTATTAGACAGAGAGTGAATAACAAGGTAATGGAGATTCTGGGTAAGCCTTTCCATATCAAGGCTAGCTTCAAGGGCAAGAAAAAGGAAGTTGTATTCAATGAATTTAATAATATTCTCCTTGACTTGCCCACCCTATAATGCTTAATGATTAGATTCTATGACTTGTCACTGCAAGAGGTACAAGGAGTGGCTAGATTTATGGTTAAACTTGATGAAAGTGAGATTCTAAAATATACAAAACTAGAGAGGGTCTCTATTACCTTGATGAATAGAGAACTTTCATCAGATCATTACAATCACTCAATGTCATTCAGTGTTCAATCGAAGCATAACATCTGGTGGCTAGGAGCATTCGAAGTAGATACAGAGGATTTTGATAAATTGTATTGGGTTTTTCATCAAACACTAATACCTGATGTTATTAAGAGACAACAAGCAGGAGAAGAGCTATTTGTTGAAGGATTTGGGAACTATAAGATTGAGTGGCACATAGCTGGTGACTTAAAGACACTTAAATGTATATACAATGTATCAAAGGGAGCCAACTCTAGATCTCCTTGCCTATATTGCATGTCCCTAGCCAAAGAGTTGAACTCAAGCAATTGAAATAAAGCTCCCTCTAGGCACAACAAGGATCCGTAGTTTAAGCTAGTCCTAAATATTCCTTTAGTGAATGCCCATATCTGTACACTTCATCCGCTTTATAAGATAATTGAAAATCTTGTTCATCTTTATATAGGATTTGCATGGAAGCTGAAGCCATTATCAGCTAGAATAGATGCTGTAACAAAGATTGAAAAAGTCTTATCTGCAATTGGTTTGCATGGTGGTAATGTTGTTATTGAACCAGATCTTGAAAAGTCTAAGGATGGCAATTGTGTCCCCAAAAGCCATCTATTGGTGGAGTGAAGGCTAGAAGGTTCCTAGACTTTCATGGGAGACTTGGTAAGATAAACTCTAGGAATGGTGGCTCGACTATTAGATACAATCAATGGAAGTGCCTACATAATGCAGTTAAGAATCATGCTGATAATGGACAGGCTCGGAATAGAAAAGCCAATGTTTGGGAAACACTAGACAAAGTATTCTTTTATTGTGACAAAATAGAGTGGAATGATGATGATCTCAAAGACTTCAAAAACCAATTGAACCTTTTTAAAAAGGCAATGACAAAAGCTTGGGGTAATCAACACTTCACTCACTATATGGTAAGAAGTTTGCATATGTATGTCTCTTTATTGTCTGACTCACATAGGTTTTCTAATTGAAATTTTTTATTTATTAACTATGCAGCATATTTTATACAACCAAGCTCCATATTTTATCAAGAAATATGGATCTCTATCTATTTGATCAACCAAAGGTACGGAAAAATCACATTATCAAGCAAGAACAAAATACTTTAGACACACTAGACATGGAGGTGGAAGATACAAAGCAAATAGTTTATTAGAGATCTTTCAGTAGTTCTACATATAAATTTAGCACAAATTCAAGCTCAAAGACACAATCGCATCATGTAATACATCATCTTTGGCAAGGACTATATCCTCTATTACCCAAAGAAGAAAAGAGGAATATTTAAACTCTTGTGCAAAGCAAAGATATCCCAAATGGTTACAAACTAGACAAAGAGATGGAAAAAATGGGTTTCAAGAAACCTTTAACATCTTTTAGTCTAACTTTGTTGCAGAAGAGTCTTTAGTTTCAAGGAATTCACTGGGTCCTCTAAGGGAATCTTTTGTTTCATCCCACTCGATGAGACCTCTACATTTCAAAAACTCTTGTTTCCTATAGCCTTGAAGGAGCTTCAAATTCTTAGCATCTCCTACATGCAAGAGCAAATAAGAACTCCAAAGTATCCTGCCCTAGATCCACTGTATCCATGCATGAAGCCAAAAACTCTTACAGCTTCTTCCTTCTCCACCAAAATTATCTTATCTAAACCTCTATTGAAAGCTTGGGATCCAATCACCTTGGAGATAGCTTTCAAAGCCATTATTGGTAAGCTCGAAGAGCTTGACAACCTGCTATGATAAATTGCATCTATTTGATTATTTAAGCTTCCAATATAATGACCAAGTCCTTGACTTTTGCCAAGCTTCAATGGCCTTGAGCCCTTGGCTCTTCCAAGAAAGTTGTCTGTATCTTCAATTCCTATCTGCACAATAAACCACAATAGTATAAGATGTCAGTAGATAAATATCCAAAGATATTTATGTCTAATGCATAACATACTCTAACATAAACCACAATGGATATCTTAGAATTATCTTTCATACCTTAGGATTTTCATCTTCTTCAAGAAGACTATCATCATATAGATTTATTGAACTTTTTGGTTTCTCCTCTAATGGAGACTTTAGTTTCTCTTCATACCCCACGTTATCAATACCAAGTCTCTGTTGAATTTGTAAGTACTCTTTCTCTGAAGGTATCCCCCCCTTTTCATATTCCATTATCTGATAAATATAAGAATGCAACGCTACAGAACTGTCTTCAAAATTCTCTTCCTCAACATCAAGAGTTGCTAGCAATTCCTCTTCATAACCTATAAAATCGTTATCATTTTGACCCCATGCAGTAAGGATTGCCAAGCAGTAATCTTCTCTAAGATCAAAAAGGTGTTGAATATCATTTAGCAATATATATCTCTTTTTGTTAATGAGATAACTGGGAAATGTTGGAACACATTCAAGAGGACCTGTTTCAATCTCTACACTCAACTCTACTCCTTTTCTTCCACTTTTGTAATGTTCTCACTTTTAAACAAAGCAACATCAAATCCCTGCACTAACTAGTTCTCAATATCCTCCTAAAACATTTCACCCTTCTCTTCAACTTCTTTGTCTTTGCATGCAATATCCTCCATCTTCTTCTCTTGTATTGTATCTAAAGAACAACTATCCATATATTGAAGATATACAAGAAATCTAACATCCTTCTGTATAAGAAGACATTGTTGCTGATTCTGATGAAAAGGGCAATCCGCTTTCCACTTCTTGAATTCTTCATCAATAAGGCTAAACCTTGTTTGCAAAGTTGTTTTAGCAGCATTGGAAGCTCCCATTACATTGCTATAATGGACAAATCCTTCAATCTCTAGGCCTTCCACATATCTATCATAAAACACCTTAAAATCCTTCAGTTTATCTTCAAGATTTTTCAAAAGCTCTTGCAAATCAAAGGGAACATTGAGCATATATCTGATGTAAATAAATCTAGATGAATTTTCAGTTGCATGAAGAAAATTAAACAGCTTTTCATCATAGGTGACCTCTAGATCCTCCTCCTCCATTCCCTCTAATGAAAACTTTGTTTAACATTTTCAACTCATGAAACATGAAAACAATGATTCAAACCGCCTCAGAGTTCACAAAATTGTATTTCACATATCACTTGTAAAAAAACTTGACGAATTCAGGTTTTATACATCCGAAAAAATTGAACAAAACAATGTCTCAAGAACATCAAAACCCCATCGTTTTACATGTTTACCAGACCAAGATGAAAGAAATGAATTAAAACTTTATGTAGCAGAGAAAGCATGAAATCCCAAGTCTCATCGATCAAACTTTGTTTAACATTTTCGACTCATGAAACGTGAAAACAATGATTCAGACCGCCTCACAGTTCACAAAATTGCATTTTACACATAATTTATAAAAAAACTTGACGAAATCGTGTTTTATACATCTGAAAAATTTAAAAAAACAATGCCTCAAGAACATCAAAACCCCATTATTTTACATGTTTACTAGACCAACACTGCTAGAAAAACAAAGTAAAACCAATACATAATTTCTAAGTCACTGATGTATCTTTCTCCTTTTAAACCAACTAACATCTTCAATACCTCAAAATTCAAGATTGTAGAGAAAAATATTAAGAAAAGTGTGATACCTGATATTTGCAGGCCTTGCTCCTGAGAATAAATGGTTTCTTGTAAGCATATGCTTGGTTTGGCTTGTGATACTTATGAGATAAAAAGTTGGTCAAAGACAAGACAAGATACATGAAAAAAATAGTAACCAAGATCCGAACCTGAGTGTTCATGTATATATGCCAACAGTCACCGCACGTTTGATAAAAAAGGACGTTGCATAATTCGGAGAACGTGCGCTTAAAATGAAAAAGAAAAACGAAAGAACTTAAAAATGGGAGCTATAAAAGTGCTATCATGCCAAAAAAGTAAGTGACACATGACACAACTTCCCAAGCAAAATAGTCTTCAGTCGCACATGTGAAATTAACTATGCATTACAACAGCCACACGTGTAAAGCAACATCATTGTAAACCCGATTTCTGAATAGCAAAAGAGTTTTTTCAAAGACAAAAACCCTCTCTATGCTCAACCACACCAACACAATGCTAAATTAATCGCAGTACAAAATTATTCTTCCACGCAAGGGTACCAAAGAAGGTTTCATCGACATCATATACGCTCAACACTCAAGAATGTAAGGTTTTTTCTAAAATATGAGTAAGTTCTAAATCACTTAAACACTCCTACTAAATCATCCCCAAAAATACCAAACGTATAAAAAGTGATGGGTGCTAGGTTTCTCTTGTCCACATGAGGACTCCTCGCGTTTCATACAACTAAGACCTACAAGTTTTTGTTGTAACATGGGTGCTAGGTTTATTTTTTCCATTAAAGCCATACTCGTGTTTCATGCGTTTAACTTGATGCAGGTTATAAAACTTTGAATCTATTTTAAGTTTCATAAATTATAGAACTTCAACCTTCAAGTAAATAACTAATTTGAAATAAAAGAATCTCTTTTAATCTTTCAAATGCATGTGTGCATGTTGGAAAAACATATACTACAAAGTTGAAATTTAAAGAAATTAACAATCAAGAACGATAAAGATGTTTAGGGTAGATAATTTTGCCCAAAAATTAGTCTAAAGGATGAGTTGATTCTCCTAAAAGGTTAAAGGTGAAGATACCTCATAGAATAGATGAGTTGAACACGACTAGGATTGCCATGTTTGTCATGTGACGTATGAAACGTGAACAGTGTTATGTTTTTTTTTCCAAGTAAGGCCATATCGCATTTCATCCGACTTGAGCCTGCATTGTTCCCCTTGTGCCATATGAAACGCGATATGATGTTGAGTTCCCTTTGCCTTCAAGGCCTACTCACGTTTCATACATCTTCATACCGTTTTATTGAGATTGTATTTAGACTTTGTGATTACTGTTTGCCTGTTGCTTCGTGATTGTAGATATATTGATATGAGAGATTAGGATATCTTTCTTAATTTGTTAGTATTATTTGTTTTTTTGGATATTCCAGATGGCTAGAACTAAGTCCACTACAAGGAAGCAGAAAGTTGATCCTAGAGGTCTTGCTTCAAAGATACATCAATCCTCTAAGCCTTCCAAACTTTCAAGGAAATCAAAGCCAAGAAGAAGGTTCTCACAACATGTGAAGTGCCTTAAGGAGATTAGAAGTGCAATGAAGGCTCTGAATAATGCAATTTCAAAGCTGCCTTTTCAGAGGTTTGTCAAAGAAATATGTGACAAGCATAGTCTACAGAGTTTTAGATGGACTAGGGTGGCAGGTCTCAACTATATTCAGGAGGCTACGCAGGATTTTTTGATTGAGTTTTTCCAAGATTCTTATATCTGTGCGGCTCATGCATATAGGCTTACGCTTATGGATAAAGACATGATTATTCTCAGGAGATTGAGATACAGGTTTTCAAATGTCCTTGAGCCAGTCCCTCTTTTTGATGTTAAGGCTTTCAATATTTTAAATGTGCCTCCATATAGAAAGAAGAAAAAGTATGCTGGTCTGAAAGTTGAAGATGTTATGCATGAAAAGGACACAAGACATCATGAGAAAGAGGAAAAGGCCACGATGGAGCAAGGAGATAAATGGAGGGAGTTTAAAAGAAAGAAGGAAGAAGAAAAGGAAGTAGAAAAACTCCCATCTTTTGAAGAGGAGTTATCTACTCTTCTTGAAAGGGCTGACCCTAAGGGCTTCAATGTTTCTTGCTTTTAACTTGCTGATATTAACAAGAGATTTGATATGATATTTTTGGACTCTGATTGTGTTCAAATTCTCCAAAATAAAGTGAGAGAAGTAAATGACTCGATTCTTCTTGTTGGGATGAGGTATAGTTTACCAAAATTTGTTTAAAATCACCATATTTTTCTAGCAATAAACTTTCATGTTGATGCTTACTATCTCCATTCCTTTGCTAGGTATGTAATGCATGAGCTCCCCTTCGATATACAACAAAAGATTAAGGTTCTTGATCCATCCATCTCATACTATATGGGGAGTGAGCTTAATGCAAGTGCTTTTGACCATTGGTTCAATTCAATTGACTTTGAATCTTTGGAGCTTCTTCTAATTCCATACAATGAAAAGTAAGTAATTTGATATTTTTAAATATTTTTATGAGATCTTTTTTTGCTAGATTATTAAAATGTTTTTATTTTTTATTCTCATTGGAGCCTAATCGTAATAGATTGTGTGGAGAGGCAATGTTTCCTCATCAATTCTATAAAAGGAAGCCATGGAAATGCCAAGTTGTAAGTTATATAATTTAGGGTCTCCTTGATATTTTGATCTTTTTGTTGCAAGTAATCTAAATATTTTGATCTTTCTTTTGTAATAACTCTAAATTTTATTGCCTTTTTGGTATAGAGTTTGCAAAAGATTGATTGAAGTGCTAGAGAAAAGGCCTCCCATACCTTCTGACTTACTTGCAACAATGCAATATAGACAAGTTGTGGTAAGTTCTTGATTAATATGGTTGGAAACAAGTTACTCTTGTTGATTGCAGTGTCCTCATCAAGATGATAGTTACTCTTGTGGCTGGAGAGTAATTGTAAATGCTAGAAGATTTGTTCATTTTATTTATCTCAATGATGATAAGCTTATAAAGGTAATGTGAAACATACTAAACTTTAAGATAGAGTTTTATTGCAAAATATTCCATTGTAAAAAATAACAATGAACTAAAAATATTTTTTTGCAAATTTATGACAGCTTACAAGGGATTGCTATACAAGTGAGAACATTTGGTATATAAGATCAAAGCTCTTGAAGTACATAATGACCAATTGTATACAACCCACAAGAAGTGGGGGCTTGGACATTGAAGGAGAGGAGATGCATGTAGCTACATCAGGTGAAACTATGCCTTCAACAACCAAAGCATCAAAGATAGACAAAAGGACTCCTAGAAAGGATATTCCTTCTCCAAAAAAGTAGCCTTGCCTCATATTGTAAGCCCTTGTGTATAAGTCATGGAGATGGCTGAATTTGTACATGTATTTTATATTGATAGTAAAGAGATCTTTTCTTCAATATCCTTGCATTGTATATTCTTCTCTCTCCTTGTTGATATCTCTAAAAAAATATGTTACAAATGTTTAGTAATCGGAAAGTGAAATTAGATATGCATCTAAATGAATATAATATGAAATAAAAACTTACTTTTTTTTAATTAAGTTAAAACACAAATAAGTATGGTAGTTCAATATCTTCATTCTGTAAATCCATCCTCACTTGATGTAGCATACATGATGATCTAACCTTTAGGATTGCAATAATGTACTCATTGTACCAAATATCAAGATCCACTATAGGATCTTTGCTAAAATTATTAAGATTTTGGTCTAAAGCAACCAAACTACCGGCAACATAATGCCATCTACTGTAATAAAAGCTAAGGATGAAATTTTGAGTAACAATCATATATTTACAAGCTATAGAGTCTTGATTTATCTTACATATAATTTTTCCTTTTGTCCTAGTGTCCCATCCCTCATCAACAAATTGTATAACATGATCATGTGTTAGTCTCTTCACTGAAAGCATAGCCTTTGATTTTCTCAGCATTAGAAAAGAAGTCAACAAATATATTAATAGGCATGAACAAAGTAACTTTGCTTAGCCTACTTGAGATACTAGGTTTTAATGCTCTCTGTATCTCATAAAATATTTTACATCTATAGCCCTCACTAGTAGCTGGACTTGGCAAAGGTCACTCAAAGCTTGAAAAATATAGCAAAGGGAGGGGGGATATTGATCCCCATTGGCTATGCTGCATGGGGACAATATAAGAATGGTCATAGAAGAATATTCCATTCTTTGCAAGCTCTGTCTTCTTTCTACCTTTGTACATCTCTTCTCCAATCAAGCCATGCATCACATCAATCACATCAACAATAGACTCGACAGGTTGCCATTCCTCAAGATTAGAGGGATAGACATCAACAAGACAAATGCATAAATGTTATAATGGAAAATCTTAAACCAAGTTCAAGAAAAGAAAGACTTTAATTGGTTTATGCATTGGAAGATTTGAACTTCCAGGTTCCAAATATAGCTCTCTATGCATAAACACATGTTGCACCAAAATCTATTTTATGCTATTCTTATTTACTCCAAGCTTGAAATCTCGGATTTTGCCCTTCCAAGTAGAGATGAACAAGCTTTCATATCTTCACATTTTCCCATGTTTTGCCTGTTGCATAGTGATCCAACTGCCTTTGCTAATGATTGTAGGAATCCATCTTCCATCTTTTTGGAATGAGTTAAATACTGATATGGATGTGATTTGGGAGCTTGGACGCCTTATTGAAGGTCGAATTTCTATATCCATAGCACATAGAGAGAGAGAGAGTGAGAGAGAGAGAGAGTGAGAGAGAGAGAGAGAGAGAGAGAGAGAGAGAAGACTAGGCTGCCACACGAGAGGGACAAAAGAAAGGAGGGAAAAAAATATGTGCCAAGCTTTTTACTAAATTGAATTTAGAGTAAACATGTCATTATCATTAATTCAGACATATCATTAAATAAAAGAGGCCGAGGCTGTATATCATTAATGCAAAGAATGTCATAATCACGAATATAAGAGACTAAAAATAGATATTGATAATACAAATTCGTAATATTATTATATATGTATATTTTTGTAAAATATTTTTTACCTTTTTTAAAATAGAAGTTCCGTTATGGAGGCTTTGCTCCTATTGGTCTAGAGCACTCTCTTTCTATCTCCTAAAAGGCATTTTCGAGACCTCAAAACTCCCTTAATGAGGGAACATATGCGCGCATGTGCACACACATGCACACACATGTTGTTAGACTAATGAATGAATTTTTACAAGGTCAAATAGGCTTAGTGTCTTATCTTTGTTATTAGTGGGTCCTAAGTGTTAGGGAGTCAGCATGGGCCTCTTGCTTGTATTGGTGAGCCTTATGTGGGGTTGGGTTGTTCCCTAGGTGGCTCTCTCGCTAGGTTGGGTTGTCATTTGGGTCACCTTATGAGTGTTGGATGGTAGGCTAGTTATTGAGTGCCATTTTATTGGGGAGACCCTTGTCCCTTGGTCCTTACTTTGGCCATAGGATCCATGGTCGTGGGGTTGAGCATGTATTCTTTTCTATATTATATTGTTTTATTTTTGCATGTCAATTGTGATTTTACGTATTGTGTTTCCTTGGCAAGATTTGTTTGTGGATTTGACAAGCCAGGTCACCTTATCCCATGATCACCAATGAGAGGCAAATTTAAAGGTATGGTTTTTAAATTTTTGGATAAATTTAGGTAGATTTCCAAGGCATTTATGAGTGAATATGAAGATTTTAGGCCCCAAAGTGGTCCTTGTGGTGTAAAGCGATCACAACACAAGAGACAAAACATTTTGAAGTTGAGACATAGCAAAGCACAAATTCAAGTCTACAAATATTAAAGAAGCATCCATCCATCACTTGGGCATTAATTCATCACATTTGGTGTAGAAATTGAGACCGCAAGACCTTAATTTGTGGAGAAATATTGTCCGGGCAACCTAGGAGAGAAAATTGGCCAAGATTTGAAGTGTAAACCAATTTTAATGGGACATGGGTCAAGGTTGAATGGGTGCTTTAATTTATGCAATTCTTGATGTGGAGAGAGAGGAATAGAGTAAGAAAAGTGAATGCCATAATTCATGGCTTTTGATGACCCTTGTGTGCAGATTCTTCATAATTTGTTGTGAGAAATATGAAAAATGAATCCTCCTTACTATCCTCTATGCACACATGTAAATTTTGTGACTTGATTTGAAGAAATGAAAATGCTAATTTTATGAGCTTTCTCTCTCCTCTCTTTTCTGTTATATAATGGCTCTTCTTGTGAGAGAAGGGGGATGGGTGAGAGAGAGAGAGAGAGAGAGAGAGAGAGAGAGAGAGAGAGAGAGAGAGAGAGAGAGAGAGAGAGAGAGAGAGAGAGAGAGAGAGAGAGAGAGAGAGAGAGAGAGAGAGAGAGAGAGAGAGGTGAGAGTTATGTAAAAGAAATGGTTCATGGCATGCTATTGATCTTCATGAAGGGCTTCTCAAGTACATCAATAGTTATGGTAAGCATTAACGGCCTTGCGAATCACTTGGCATCTCGTTCATGTCATGGTATGTAGGTGGTTGATTGGTGAGTACCCTAGCTTTAGCAAAAAAAATCCAACTGAAAAACTGTTTTAAAGACATATAAAGGAGGTATGAAGATCATTATTAGCAATTAACACTGATTGTTCTAAGTTTTATTTCTTTTCTATAAATAAAATGGTTAAAAGTTAAAAATAGAAAAAGTTAACAAAAAACAAAGAAAAAATATTCATAAATAGAGAAACACTAAGAATTGCAATATACTAGTTCTCACAGCAAGTCAATTAGCTGGAAATTTAGGAATTCCACCATTCTTGCAAAGTAATACAAGAAATACACCATGTTGGCAAGGAAGCTATAGCCAAGGTAGCTAGGCATGAAATACTATTTGCTATGGAAGGCTGAGAATCATAGATGTAAGCTGCAACATGAATACTCACCTCACGTCAATGTGGGACATGGTATGCATCCCATATCTTGGTGGCTAAGAGCATGCATCCTCTTAGTTGGTGGGAGGAAGGAACCTCAAAGCATGTATTGCTTGAAAATGAAAAAAAGATCTCCCACAAGTAACATCTCCACCTTTTATACTTAACCCTAGCCTACTCTAGACTAAGGTGACTCATGCTTTATTACAAGCCATCCTAGCCTAAAAGAGCTTTGTCCTCAAAGCTAAATTGGGAACAAATTACAAGGATGATTACAAAGATAGCTTGAAGCATTTGGAATCATACTGAAATAAAGCTCCATGTTGATGAAGATCAAAGAAGTTGATGAAGATGGACCACATAAATGGAACAGATTGTTGTAAACTGTCCAAAACAGGTTGTAGTACGAAATTGGCCATATCTTGAGCTAGAAGTGGCTGATTTCCATATGTGAGATATAGAAATGTAGAGGACAACATATAGTATCCAGCCATGCCTTCAAAATCAAATTTTCATGCAAATAAGATAATTTACTTTCTCATAGAAATTTAATACAGCAAGCTATTTACTGCCATGTTTATGAACTGTCCTCTGGCTTAAGCCATGGAAATTGTTCCAAATATGATACTTGTTGCCATGAAGACTCTTCAATAGGAAAACCCTTCCATTTGATAAGGTATTCCACAAGAATACGGTTCCTTTGAACCTTCTCCCACTTGCCAATAATCTTCTCGGGCTCACAGATGATCAAACCATCATCATCCAAGGGAGGTAGTTCTTCAAGAACTTGAATTTGAGGTCCCACATACTTTTTAAGTTGAGACACATGAAAGAAATTATGGATTCTTGTGTTTGAAGGTAAGTCTAGTTGATAAGAAAGATCCCCAACTCACTTGACAATCTGATAAGGACCATAAAACTTATGAGCGAGTTTGTTGTGTCCCCCTTTAAGAGAAGCATAACGTGACTTGGAACCTTCAAAAATACCCATTCATCTTCCTCAAACTCCACATGTCTTGTTTTCTTATCCACATAGACCTTCATTGTCTCTTGAGCTTTATGAATGTTGTCCTTGCATTGCTTCATAAGGGCCTCCATCTTTTCCAACCCCTCACATGCTTTTGGATTTACATCTTCATGAAACAATGCGAAGGGTACATGTACTTTGTAGCCATATAAAGCTTCAAAAGGAAACATTCCAATGCTCATATGGTAAGTATTGTTGTAACAAAACTTCGTAAGATGGAGCAATTGGTCCCATGCATTTTGTGTCTCATGGAAAAAGTGCCTCAAATAAACTTCTAGCCATTTGTGAACTCTTTCAGTTTTCCCATTCATTTGTGGGTGATATGCGGTACTAGGAGTCCAAAGAGTCCCCATTGAAGAGAATAAAATCCTACAAAAGCTACCCATTAACTTAATGTTGCGGTCAGACACAATCTTCATTGGCAAACCATGAAGCTTGGAAATACATCCTATGAATTGTTGTTGAGCCACTTGCTTGGCTATAAATTGGGCCTTAGTAGGGATGAAATGGGCTAATTTAGTCAACCGATCAACTACCACATAAATGCTATTCCACCCATGCTTAGTTGTAGGCAATCCCACAATAAAATCCATAGAGATATCAGTCCACTTGTCTTGAGGAATAGGGAGTGACTGAAGTAAGCCGCCGAATAGAAGAGACGAGTCTTTATTTTGTTGACACGGAAGACATTGCATCACATAATCCTTGACATCCTACCAAATATCCTTCCAATAGAAGCTCTTATGGATGTTGTCAAATGTTTTAAACAGCCTATGATGGCCCGCTAAAGGTGAAGAATGCATCTCATGCAAAATAAGTTCTTTGAAAGAGGGTTGTGGTGTCAAGTAGATTCTATCATGATACCATAAAAGACCATTGTGCCAATTGAAATTGGGATACTTTTCTCCTTTTCCTTGCTAAAATCCTTCATCATCTTTGATGCTTGCTCATCAAGCAAATATTCTTCTTGGATGTCATGAATCCAATCCTTATGTACAATTGAGATTGAAGATATAGAACATGCCCACATACATGATAAAGCATCCGCCACAACATTATCTTTTCCAATCATGTAGGATATTTCAAAATCATAGCTTTGAAGAGTAGCTAGCCACCTCCTTTGTTTAGCGGACAAATTT